>NC_056747.1:1012063666-1012156166 GCF_019279795.1 Protopterus annectens | reverse complement strand
GCTATCAAAAGCTAAAAATATTGCATTGATGTGCCTTGACAATATCCCTGGATGCATCTTAAATAGCATGAAGCATGATTTAGACATACCCCTAACAACACTGTTCAATCTCAACTGCCATACAGGTTTTGTACCAAGCAAATGGAAAACAGCTTCAGTCATTTCCTTGTATAAGGGAGGACCTTCCACAGACCCAGCCAGTTACAGACCCATAAGTCTGACCAGACTCATATGCAAACTCATGAAAAGACTTAGTCAGTACATACCAACCTCCAAACACTGGACCTTTCTCAGTTTGGATTCATCAAGGGCAGGTCATGCTTAATCAGCTTGGTGGATTTTTTTTGAAAAGGTCACCAAAGTAATGGCTGCAGTCAAAATGGGACACATGGCATACCTCGACCTGTCCAAAACTTTTGATAGAGTTCAACAGTCAGGCATAGTAGAAAAGTTAAATAAACTGTGAATAAACCCCTATGTCACTCACTAGATTGCCAGCTGGATCACAGGTTGGACACAGATAATCAAAATAGGGGAAGTTACCTCCACAAAGAGACCAGTCACCAGTGGAGTCCCCCCAGGGTTCTGTGATGCGACCCCTTCCTGTTTGGCAGTACTTTTCTGAAGTAAAAGCCAATATAAAAGGGCTCCAGCTGACTAAATTTGCAAATGACTGCAAGCTATGAGCAGTTATTAAATCTCCAAATGACTTAGCCATCATACAGGAAGGTTTGTCTCAAATAAATAACTGGTGCCAAAATCATGAAATTAATCTAAATGCCAAAAAATACATTATTGTATCCTTTGGGAAATCATCTACCCCAGGGAACTACCATATTGACAAAACACCCCTAAGAGTAGATCCTATTATTCTGGATTTGGGAAGTTATGTAGACAGTGAGCTAATGTTTGACCAACATGTGTCTATTTTTGTAAAAAAGCCCTTCTATATTGCAAAGCTTATACACAAAGGGATTGTGTCTAGATCTATGGATGTTATTGTCACCCTTTACTCAGCCCTCATTAGGCCAATCATTGAAATATAATGCCCACTTTAGTATGTATCTGTCCAGACACATGCACCAAGTGGAATGCCCACAGAGACACCTTACTCAAAGGATACAAGGCCTAAACAACGTGCCTAACATACTCGGTATCCTACAGACTGCTAAGAGTTGACCTGGGTTTGGCATACAAGGTATCCTCCAATCCATTATTGATGTATTTACTGCACATCAGCAAGTCAAATGACATCAGAAATACTCCGTTGAGAGATCTAAACCTCTTCTGTAACATCAACAGAAAGTTTTAAAGTGACTGGTATAGCTCGCAGAAGATACCTTTGATGTGGAACAGACTCCCCATCCACATAAAACAAAGTTCATCCTTGTCCCTATTCAAACACAAATTAGATATATAGATGGGAAACACCAAATTTACTCCAGCACTGCCTCCTGTACTGCTAATGGAGAAATACAGCTCCTTAATGTATTATACCACGCATGGGTCCCCTCAAATTATCTATGGTATGATCCCAGTTAGTCTCAGGGGAAATATATAATCATCAACCATAGGATGGGTAAGACCAGTCCATAACCAAATGGGATACAGTATTTTGAGCAAAAAATGGAAAATTGGCTAGGCTTAAAATGGTCCACAAGGGCAAATAGCCTAGTACTTAATGATGAGCCAGTGAAACGATGAAAGTAATTGCTTCAGTGATTCTAGATTCAATGTTACTTAGGTTGATCTTGCTGGATCTGTTCCCTTTGACAGCTACTGAGTCGATGCTAGATCAATTATGTCACAATATCCTGAACTACGGCTAGGTTAGTTATCAGTTATTATCTGGACTACTGTATTTTTCTGAGAATATGTCACTTTTTATGTGACACCAATGCTGTTTTGTACTGGTGAGAAGCACTCTCCTCTAACCACAAATGATAGCTATTCACCGAAAAGTCATACAAGAGTGAAAGACATTCAGCTTGCACTCACTTATGACTCTTCCAGCAGTGGTTCACTGTGCTGATATGATGGGGGCAGTCCTGATACCCACAGCATAGACCTCTGTCATACTTTTGCTAGTTTTAGGAGGTGGCACTGCCATGGTAGAGGTGAACTTACAGTCGGGGGATGCAAAGGCACTACTCCCCTCCCAGCAGCTCAGAGGATATACATGGCAATCAATGCTTTTACAGATATTAATGCTCTAAGTAGCATAACCGTTGTTTTAAGGTTTATGTAAGTGTCTCAATGTTTGTGATCTTTGACTCACATCTTGAGAGTCAGAGGTTCAGTCATTGTAGCAGTAACTGTCTGTGTGGAGTTTCCATGTTCTCCCAGTGGTTTTGTGTTTTTTTTTCCTGAAATACACCAGTTTACTTCCACCTTTTTAAAAAAATCATTGCTTAAGTGGTTTCTATAAACTGTTCACATGTATTGCATTTACACTTAGGTTCATAGGTGTGTACTAGGCCAACAGCCCTGAAGCCTTTACAAACCTAACCCATAGAAGTCCCCTGGCATCATGCCGCCTTTAGTTCCCAGTGCCTCTATCAAGTAGAGCCACTGAAGTGATCCCAGGGGTGAACTTTCTATTTCCCATTAACTCATCAAGATTTCTCTTAAAAAGAGCCAGTGAGGTCTCTGCTTGACATGCATGGGAAGTCTGTTGCAGAGCATGGGCAGTCTCTGGGTTATGAACCTGTCCCTCCAGCATGTTCTGTTGATTGTGGTAATGAGGTTGAGCTCCCCGGAACATGTGGTGTGGAGGGGTTGGGATTTCTTTAGATGTAACATTTTTAACAGGGCTGGGTCAGACATGGCTTTGTAAGTCAAGCAGAGATCGCCTCTTAATAGACGATATGAGACAGAGAAAAGCTGGAGTGTTTTGAGTCTGTCCATGTAGGGCATGTGTTTAGGGCCTAGGATCCTCTTCATGAGGTACTTTTGTGGCCTTTCCAGCTGTTGCAGGTGTTAATGAGGTACATGCCAAATGGGGCATTATACTCGATGAGGGAAGAATAGACAGAGATGATGACCTCTTTCTTTCTGGATGCAACACCCTTGGTAATGAGATGTGCCACAAAGAAGGACTTTCTGGCCACAGTGGCAATGTGGTGGTTGAAGGAGAGGTTGCTGTCACCTGTGTCCCCAGATCTCTTATAACGTCTTCAGTGTTCAGTGGGCTACCATCAATGCGGTAATTAGTGGGAACTGAGTTTTTCCCAAAGGGAATGACGATGCATTTTTTGGCTTTAAACTTAAAGCCATTGTTTCAACATCAGTTGTTGGTCTAAGTGAGGCCTTTCTGTAAGATGTCTACATCACATGGGGAGTTAATAATGGCTCCCAGCTTGCAATCATCAGCGAACTTGGTCAGCCAGAGTCCCTCTGTGTTGGCCTGAACTTCTGAGAAGTAGATGCCAAACAGGAGAGGACTCAGGATCAAACCCTGTGGGACTCCACTTGTGACTGGTCGGCAGTCTGACTTGGATTCTACTACTTTCACACTGTGGGTTCTATCTGTGAGCCAATTTGCAACCCACCTAGTGATATAGGGGTTGATGCCTAGTTTGGTGAGACTATCAATAATTCCTAAGTGAGGAATGGTATCAAAGGCTTTGGCCAGATCGAGGTAGGCTGTATGAACTGCCTTGCCCTCATCCACAGCTCTGGTGACTGACTCAAAGAAGTCAACCAGGTTGAGCAGGCATGATCTACCCTTCACAAAACCAATTTGTCTTTGTAGGCTGTGTTGTGGTTGAAAGGATCCATGATATACAGCTCACTTATCAGGTTAACAAGTGAATAATTAAAAAAAAATCAATAAAATGCCTATTCAGTCATGTAAGAACCGCAAGATATAGTTGCAAGGGGCAAATTCTCTTTGTATGCATACAATGTGAATAAAGTTAATGTGAGTTACTAAAAAGACATACCCTGTAGCTATAGCTCTGATTATATCAGTCTCTACTTCCACATTGTATAACTATGTCAGTTCACCAATCATTAGTATATTTTTTCAAAAACTTTTTTATTTTGTTTTCATTATAAACATACGCAGATATACATATAACAAATACAATAAAACAATAACAAAACTATTTACAATATTTACATACATCCATGATAAACAATAATTTTATCCATGAGAAGTTATCAGTATTTGTTCAACAGTTTTTCCAATTTTTGCTTTGCTATTTTTTTATGAGTAATGTTATGAGTTCTATAACAAATGGTTTGCAGTTATTTCTTACAAGCAACTTTTGCTAAATTAATAAAATCTTTAAACATCAAATCTTGTTTACTTTTCCAGTTCAAAGTAATAACTTTTCTGTCAATTGCAAGAATTGACCAGAGTAACTGAATCTGAAATTTAGGTATTACATTAGATATAGGAACACTGAATAGGATTAGTGAGTTAGAAATATCCTTAAAGCATTTACAAAATAGTTGAAGTCTTTCTAGTATTGAACAACATTTCTACATTCAATGAACATGTGATCCCAGTTGGCCTCTAGTAATTCATCACATTTGCAACATTTACTTTCACTGTTTTTGAGTATAAGATTTATTTTTTACGGAGTATAGAGACTTCTATTCATAAATTTCCATGTATACAATCTCCAATAAAGAAGAGGTACCATATGTAGAATTCAATAACAATTCTTTGGATTCATCTGATATTTGTTCTCCATTAATCTTTACATAGTAACTCCAAAAATTTGAGTCAAAATTTAGACTGTCTTCTCTTAATATCTTATAGAGAGGTGAGCTACTTCATTTTTGATTATCTGTCTTTTCAAGACACCTAATAAAAAGCTGAATCAAAGTAGGTATAGATTCAGTCTCTAGGTTGATTGATACTCTCATTTTGTTTTCTATAAACTGCCGTAATGAGTGTATAAACAACCAACTGTCTTGACTATTATCAAAACTACATAAAAGAGAGTTTAGTGGTTTAATGCTCTTATTGTCAATAAACTGATGCCAGAATATCAAGTTATTTTCCTTTAATTTTTGCATCGCATTGATGTTGAAAGAATTGAAGATTTCTAGTGGTGAGGATAGACATGATCCGATTTTCACATAAGCTTGTGCCCCACTATAAATTTTCATTAATAAGTTGACAAAATCTGAGGAGAATTCAAAACTAATCAGAATTCTTTGTAGATAAGATCAACTAATAGAATCAAAAGCCTTTTCTATGTCTAGGCTGATAATAGTTTTTTTTTCATTTGCATGCTATGTCTATTAATGATAGTAATTTAATAATGTTATCTTCCACTTTTCTATGAAGAATGAACCCTGTCTGATCATTATGTATTAGATTAGGTAATATTTTCTTTATCCTATTGGCTAATATTGTCATGAAAATTTTATAATCAGTGTTTAGTAACAAAATTGGCCTATATGAATCACAAGATTTGAGGTCCTTACCTTTTTTTAATATGGGAGAGATAATTGAGTATTTCTATGATGGGGGTGTTATATATTTTTGCTTAACCATAGTAAAGGCACTCATCGTTTTCTTTATTATATATTCAGGAAAAATCTTATATGGTTCAGGAATTATTCCATCCAGTCCTGGAGCTTTATTATCTTTTAAATTTTTTATTTGATCTTTCACTTCTGTTAGTGTTATTGTTTATTAAATATGTTATTTTGTTGCATTGACACCTTAGTAGTTATATTTTCTTGAATAAAAGTATTTATTACATTATCTGTCTCCAAAAGTGGTGTGCTATTATTTATATCTTTATAGCAGTTTTTTGAACACTTCTAATATGCCCATTATGTTAGATGTACTCTTAACTGAACCATCACTTTTATATTTAATCTCATTAATAAGATTTTGATTGCTTATTTCTTTGGATCTTATTGCTATTTTATGTAGATATTTGGGATTTACAGCATAAGATTGTAATTTCAATTTTTCCAGGTTTATGGCTATCTTATGATTCATAACTTCTAAGTATTTTTGATTTAACTTAGTAATTTTATGTGCTACTTTGTTATTTGGTTTTGCATCTATTTTTATTTTGTCTATGTTTTTTGTAAGTCTAAAAGTTCTTTGTCCCACTCTCTCTTTTTTTTAAAGCACAAAAATTTTATTCTACCGTATATATAAACTTTAAAGGTGTCCCATAGTATAGTATCAATCACGTCACCATTATCATTTGTTTCTGTAAACATGTCTATTTCTTTCATTATCCATTCCCTAAAGTCATTTAACTTAGTTATGTATGCAGGAATTATCTGTAGAAATCTAAAATCATCTGTATGCATAGTTAATGTAAAGTTTAAAGCATTATTGTCCAAAAGTGGACAAGTCATTATAGATACATCACTTATTTTAGAGTATATATTATTTGATACAAAGACCTTATCATTGTTTGTTTTTGTACCAAACCGATATGAATAGTGAGTATAGAATAAGGAATAATGTTCTCTTAGCCATGTATGTCTTTAAGTTTCATCTGGTTTGTAAAGTCATTTAACTTCTTGGCTTGAGATGTTAGTTTTATTTTACCATTTTTAGAAGTATCCACAAAAAACAAACTGTTGAAGTAAAAAAAACAATAAAACAGAATGAAACAGGGTATCCAAAAAGCACTTGTCCGCTGATACGATGTTATTGTCTTAAGGATAGTTGCTTGATGGTTTAACCAATGGCTGGACAATACCAATTTAGAAAAAGGTATTTAAATGGTCTCAAAATTGGGATTTGGTTAAAAGCATTTATATAAAGTGAAGAAATATTGACATTGGTAAAGGCTTCTTATGCCGAAACCGGTCTGTATGTTACAGGTTGTTTAGGTAGTTTGTCTGGCTACCTAATAAAATAGTTATTTAAAATTAATCTCTCCTGCCTGGAGTGCTGGTTCGTTTGGTTTAATTTATGATTTTGTCAGGACCGTGCACCGGAGTCTTACGCGCGTGCCTTGGTACGTTAGGCTTATAAATGCCCTAGGGCAGATAGCCTAGTATGAACCTATGAACCTATGAACCTATAAAGTCCATGGACTGGTGACATCCTCACCCTGAAACAAAGAACAGCATTCCTTCCCCTGCAGACAAGTTTTGAGCTCATACTTAAAGCAAAGATGGATGGACACCAGTTGCCATAATGATGAAGGTCTTCGCCTCCAATGCACAAGGTGCAAGGTTTGATCCTGACCGCTGACCAATGCCTGTCTGGAGTTTGCATGTTCTCCCTGTGTCTCTGTAGTGTTCTTCCGCCTCTGAAACATGTTGTATGTTTCCATCTCAAACCCATGATGACCAGGGACCCTTGCTAATGGTGGGAGGGGTGTATATGTGCCCCTTTTGGTCAGTGTGCCTAGCCTAGTTCAGCCTTGAGCCAATAAGCTGCTGGCTGGTGTCCAGTTGCCCAGCCTGGGTTACCTGTGAAGGAAGCTGGACATAAAACCGAACATGAGCAAAGAATTGCTACACTCAATGTAGGTTCACTGGGAAGGAGGATGGACATCCTATGTATCCAAGAGACAGGACAGGGCAATGTAATGCAGCAAAGTCACTTGCCTTGGGATCCAGAGTGGACAGAGAACAGGATAATGCCGAGTCTACATGTGGCAAATGGCTTGATGGCTTGATAGTAGCCAACACATGGTTCAGAAAGAGAGAGAGTCACAAGATCAGATACAAAAGTGGCCAACGTGCAACTTAGTGGAACTCAGTGAAACAATAGGTCCATAGCATAAACCACTTATTGTTGCAATAGAAGGCTCTAAGGTCAACAGATAAGCCTGCTCTCTGTTGACCTTAGCAGATAAGTGACCGAGCCAGGTATGGAGATAAGGTACTTAAGAAAAGCTGGTGGTAGAATGCAGAAGTCCAAGAATTCATCAAAAGAAAGAAAGAGTGCAGAAAAAAGGGGGAGATAGAAATGATGGAGCTAGGAAGGAATACTGGTTGGCTAAGAAAGGAGATGCAATAGCAAAAGAACAGAGCACTAGTGGCACTCTACCAACAAAACAAATGTAAAGAAGAAAACACCACATAAGCTGTACTACCCCAGACACAGCCTATGATGAGAGAAGAAGAGGAGCCCACCGTAGAAGAAGTAAGACTAGCACTTAGGAAAATGAAGTCAGGAAAGCAGCA
Organism: Protopterus annectens; assembly: GCF_019279795.1. NCBI lineage: Eukaryota > Metazoa > Chordata > Ceratodontiformes > Protopteridae > Protopterus > Protopterus annectens. The sequence continues at coordinate 1,012,148,033 of NC_056747.1, read as the reverse complement.
GGCTTAGATGAGGTCACAACAGATATTACAAAGATGCTGAGTAAGATAGGGAAGAAATGGCTCTTGAGGGTACTCAGAGCAGTGTGGAGAGAAAGGTGTATCCCAAATGACTAAAGAATAAGAATAGTAGTGCCAGTGTACAAAAACAAAAGGGACATCCACAACTATGGGCAGTACAGAGGTATTACACTGCTGTCATAATTCTGGAGAGGGTGATTGATAAATAGAAATTGAGATGGGAGATAAGCATTTCGGATTCAGATCAGGATCAGCACAATTAACCTGATGTTTGCAGTGAGACAGAAAGTTGAGAAGGAATGATTTGGAGAAAGCATATGACAATGTACCAAGAAAACCAATTTGGGCAGTACTGAGGTGGTTCAAAGTCCCAGAAACCTTGGTACAATTAGTGCAGGCTATATGTAAGGACCCAATGACTCATGTACGATCAGTGTTCTTTCTCATAGAGGGGTTCCCAGTGGGAGTGGGTGTGCACCAGGGTTCATCTCTGACCCCACTGTTATTCATATTGGTTGATGGACTACATTAGCAAACAGGTCGGAGGGGACAGATCAACAAAGTTGCTGTACGCAGACAGTGTGGCATTACAGGCAGACTCTTAGCAAGAGCTGCAGCAAAGGATAGGAGAATGGAATGCAAAACTGAAGGCAGATGGGATGAAACAAAGTACAGATAAGACAGTGGTAATGGCAGCAAATTGGGGAAATCAGAAGAAGCTGAGAATTGAGGTAGAAGATAGAGGAACAGACTAATAGCTTCAAGTATCTGGCAAGGATGGTTGATGAGAAGGGAAGTCTGAATGAAAAGGTCAAAGCTAGAATCAGAGGGGCTGCAGCCAACTAGCATACAGTGTCAGGTGTAGTTTATGACAGAAGAATGCCAGAGAAGCTGAAAAGTAAGGTGTACAAACACTTGGGAGACCAGTACTACTGTTGGTACAGACACCTGGGCAGTAAAGGCAGAGCAGATGAGAAAGTTAGAGGTGATGGAAATGAAGTGCCTGAGAAGGGTGATAAGATGCACACTGTGGAACAGATGAAGAAATGAGGACATAAGAGCAGAAGCCAAAGTAGATCCAATTGCAGAAAAGATCAGAAATACCAGATTATGGTGGTTAGGGCCTATGTGCAGAAAAGCAAAGACAATCTGGTGAAGACGATTTGGGACAGACAGGAAGAAGGTAAGAGGAGATGAGGGCATCCAGCAAAGAGGTGGCTGGATTGTGTGAAAGAAGATCTGTTTCAGTCAGGCATGGGTGTTGAAGAAGGCAGGAATGTGGTATTGAATCGAGAGAGATGGCAACAGTTAACATGACACCCTAACCCCATGTAGAAAAATGGGAATAAAGGGAGTTGATGATAATTATGATGAAAACTTGGTAAAGCTAAGTGTTACTTCTACAAAATCCTGAAAGTGAAGAACTGAATTTTCCCCTAGCTTTATAAGATGTGTGAGACACCACCTCAAAGACATATGTCTTGTTCTTCAAAGTTTCAGTTTCCCAAATCAGACAAGCGTAAAATGTAAAGGTGGTCAGTGGTCAGCCTGCAAAACCATAAAAGTGTAGGATAAATTACCCATGCAAGGTTCGTATCCACACTGTACATCCTGTGTTTAACACTTCACTATGACCACTGAAACTCACTGCTAAGTCCTTGCTCTTTTACAGTCAGGTATATCTGCTTGAGATAGCCACCAGAGTTGGCAGCATATAATTAAATTGAGTGGTGCCTACATCTGTTTGCAGAAGTTTTAATTCACTGGTACTCAACACCTCTGTTGGCAAATCATTGAATGCAGCTGTGATACCAGAACTCACAAATGTTGATATTTTGGAGGAACATTCCTATTTTCAGGCTTGGTTTATCCCTGCACAGGACATATTTATTTTTGGAAGCATGTTCCTATTTTCAGGCTTGGTTTACCCCTTCACACAATTTTTCCTGAATCTCCCTTATCACATGTGATTTTTGAAGCTATCTAGCAGATAGAAAACCGTACTACATGACCTACATATGACTGGTTACACTAATTAAAACAAAGATGTTATCTTACATCACCTTTTTCAGGACCAAAAATAAATGACCTTGTGTGGTAGAATTTTGCAAAACAATTCACTAAAGTCTACAGATTTTCTCTATCTGTTAGATAATGTGCTTATATTTTTTCATAATTTTTATGACTCTCTCTATTTTAAATGTGCTCCTGAGTAGTATCCCAAATTCTTACTGGAAGCAGGGAGAAATGTTTGCTATTTGGTATTGACATTTCATGTTTATTAGATGCTCAAATTTTTTGTGCAATGTACCTATTTTCCAAGAGCCTTTGATCCACTTTTCAATGTCTGAGGGTTGAGAGGCATGGTGCCTAGACCCTCTGCTGCCAACTTACTAATTTTCCGGTACTGCTAGCATTTGTTGACAAATTGTTTAATTCAGTAACATCTCCACATCTGTTAGCAAATCATTCAGTTCAGTGAAGTTCATGACGTGTTGACAGATTAATTCCATGGTGCTTGCCACTTCTGTTGGGAGATTGTTAATTTAGTGCTGCCCACCACCTTTCCTATCCGACAATCCTCTACATCTGTTGGCAAATTGTTTAATTCAGTGGTGTGACCTAAAATGACCAGCAGATTACTTAATTTAGTATGGCCATTATATTATCTGATAAATACTTCCACTTACTGGTATCTACCAACTCAATGAGCAGTTTTATTTCTACATATAGTGGTACCTACTATATTTTTGTCTGTGATTTTAACTTAATGATACTTAACTTGAACAACACCAGCTTGTTTATCTTCAAGCAAAGATATATGCTCATGTGCAAATAATCATCCCAACCTACTAGAACTAGCTGTCAGATTACATAAAACTTATTCACAAATACAAAAGTTTAATAAAAAAATGAAAAACTTCCTTACTGAAGAAAATGAGTACAAATGTTTTAGAGACCTATGTTAATGTTGCATATATTCCTCTGGGATGCAGAAAGAGTTGCTGCAAATAGCAAGACTTAACAAGAACACCTAACCCCTCATGGTAAGCATTTTTGTTTCACAGACAACTCTACAGCAATGATTTTCTGCAAGCATACATATTAGCATGGAGGATGGGTCTGATGGCCATGGCACATGGTAATGAGGTAATCCACGGAGCTGCTAATGCTAATTAGCCATGTGCTGTTTCCAAGAAATGCCTGTGGCTACAGATTTACTCTGCCATGCAATTCTTGCTACTTAAATTACGAGGGTTGGCCAACAAATTTAACTAGTCCAAAAGATGCTGGTCACCCATTGAAGTCAACGGACAAAGCCCTGTTGTAGGTTCATAGGTTCATAGGTTGGTACTAGGCTATCAGCCCTAGGATCTATACAAGCCTAGCCATAATAATTCCCTGGCTATTTCTTCCCACAGTATTTACTTCCCTGGACCCCTGTCTAGCAGGGCAACTGATGTGATCCCCATGGTGAATTCCCTATCTCCCATCCAGTCATCAAGGTTCCTTTTGAAGAGGGCCAAAGAGGCACTCTGCTTGGCATGTATGGGCAGTCTATTCCAGAGTCTGGGGAGTCTCTGAGTCAGGAACCTATTCCTCCAGCATGTTTTGTTCATTGTGATGACAAGGTTTAGATCCTTGGAGCGTGTATCTCTGAGGGATTGGGATTTCTTTAAGTGTAGCATGTCCAACAGCTCTGGGTTTGACATGGCCATGTACGTTAAGCAGAGATCGCCTCTGAGTAGACGATATGTGACAGAGTATAGGTGGAGTTTGTTTAGACTGTTAGCGGAGGGCATCTGCTTTAGGCCAGTGATTCTTTTAGTGAGGTATTTCTGTGGCCTTTCCAATGGTTGCAGATGTCTTGAGAGGTACCTACCTAATGGGGCGTTGTATTCTATAATGGGTCTAATGAGGGATGAGTACAGTGGGACAATGACCTCCTTTTTTCTGGATGAAAAGCCGTTAGTGATGAGGTGTGTCACATGGAAGGATTTCCTGACTGTTGTGGGGATGTGGTTATCGAAGGTGAGACCACTGTCCACCTGTGTCCCTAAGTCTCTTATCACACTTTCTGTGTTTAGTGTACTGCCACCTATGTGGTATTTCATGGGTACATGTTTTTTTTCCCAAAGGGGATAACTATACATTTCTTAGCATTAAGCTTCAGCCCATGGCTCTGGCACCAAGCATCTGTTTCTGTAAGGCCCTTTTGTAGAATATCCACATCATTTGGGGATTCAATAATGTCTCCCAGTTTGCAGTCATCTGTGAACTTTGTTAGCCAGAGTCCCTTAGTGTTGGCCTGTACTTCAGAGAAGTAGATGCCAAACAAGAGCAGTCTAGGACTGAACCCTGAGGTACTCCACTTGTCACATGTCTGGAGCTGGATTTGGAGTTGGCTACTTTTACAGTCTGGGTTCTATCAGTAAGCCAGTTGGCAACCCATTGGGTGACATAGGGATTAATGCCCAGTTTAGTAAGTTTATCTATGGTTCCAGAGTGGGGAATGGTGTTGAAGGCCTTGGCGAGATCCAGATAGGCTGTGTGGACCACCTTACCCTTGTCCACAGCTCTGGAGACTGATTCGAAGAAGTCAATCAGGTTCAGGAGACAAGATTGGCCCTTCACGAACCCAAACTGTGTGGGGTCCAGTGTTTGAAGTTTACCAATATCTTTGTTTATAAGTTCCATGATAATACATTCCATGGTCTTGCAGATCAGGCTTGTCAGACTGATGGGGCAGTAATTCCCGGGATCCAAGGTGGATCCTCCCTTGTGGAGTGGGATAACTGTAGCTGTGCACCACTCAGTGGGGATGAAGCCTGAGGTGCGGCTATGATTAAACATGACACTTAGGTGAGGTGCCAGTTCATTTTGTAGTTTATGTAGTACACAGCCTGGGATGTCATCTGGTCCCATGGATGCTGTATTCTTAGCTTTGGAGAGTGTGTTTTTTACCTGTGTGTCCGTTATTACCAGAATTTGGCAATCTTTCAGTACTGAGATGGGCCCTTTAGAGGGTGAGAGGGGGGGTGAAGTTTGCACTGAATTGATCTGCCAGGATATTGGCAATATCCTTGGGATCAGTATATTTAATGCCATTCTGTTGTAGCTCAGAGCAGATCTGAAAATTGCTATTTAGATTCTTGACATAGCTATAGAATGCCTTGTAGTTGTCTTTGGAATTTTTGGCAATTTTATTTTCGTAACTAGCTTTGGAGGATTTTATGAGGGATCTCAGCTTCTTACTGAGGCTGGTAGGGGAGTTTTTTTGCATCCTGGGATTTTCCACTTTTCTGCAACAGTTTCTTCCTTTTGTTGTAAAGTTTGTTTATGGCAAGGGACCAACAGATTGGTTTCCTTTTTTTGGAGGAGAGCGTCTTGGTTCTATTGGGGATGGCACGATTCATGCATGAGTGGATGTGCTCATACAGTGCCTTAGTGTAGGATTCAGCAGTCGAACTTTCAGTTCCCATCTGCATGGGTGTCATGAAGTTTGTAACTTCTGACTTGAGTAGCATGAAGTTGGCCTTGGAGAAGTTTTTTATGGAGGTTTCCTTACTGGGGGTGGGATGTGGATGTCAAGGGTGATTAGCTTATGGTCAGACCTGACCAACGAGGGGGTGACCATATGTGTGGAGTATCGATTTCCCATGTTGGTAAAGACCAAGTCTAGGATATTGGACCCCCTGGTGGGACTAAGGATTAGTTGATCCAGGGCATTAGAATTTATGAATTCCAAGAACTGTTGGGCAAAGGTATTGGTACATAAGTAGTTTTCCCAGTTAATAGCAGGGTAGTTGAAATCACCCAATATTAGGGTGTTTGGTTGTATCTTAATATTTTCCAGCATGTTTAGAAAAGTTTAGTGAGAATCTTGGGGCATGGTGAGGGATCTGTAGCAAGCTACAATTTGGATTTCAGTCTTACTTAGTATTAGTTGTACCTGGAGAATTTCAGACACATTGTGTTGGGCAACTAGCCTGGTGTTGTGAATATCCTTGGTGAATATGGACACTCCTCCACCTTATTGTTTCAGTCCTGGTTTGGTGGCTGAAAAGTGTGGTAAGAGTTGTAGCCTGGTATTGCAGGGGTGCTTTCTGGAGCCTTGAATCAGTTCTCAGTTAGTGCACAGATATCGATGTTCTCCATTTTTAGGAGTGCCTCGAGAGAGTACATTTTGAGGTTTAGACTTCTAGCATTGAGTAGCATTACCTTCAGATTTTGCATGCTTGTACCTGTTATGGTAGTGGTTTTGTCCTTTGAACTTTGCCTAAAAAGGCACTATAGGGGTGGCAACAGCCTTAGCCAGTAACCTGAATCCCAGGGGCAACAGGTGTAGACCATCTCTGGCAAAGCATCATGGTCTGTCGATCATGCCATCCCAGGCAGACAGATACTGGATCCCCTTTGAATAACACCAGGAGCTTAGCCAATTGTTGAAGTCAATCATTTTGTCCTTATACTGTGGTATCATTCTGGGCGAAGGCAGGATGCTACTCAAGGCTAGGGTCACACCTGCCTAGGCCACATGATCTGAGAGTTTTTCCATGTCTCTTTTCATGTAGTTCAAGGAGGTACGTCTCAAGTCATTCACTCCAACATGGACAATGACAAAGTCATATTTGTACTTGTTGTGGAGTGACTTGAGTGCATGCATTATGTGGCGGATCCTGGCACCTGACAGGCAGCTGACTGTAATTTACCCCTTGTTCACCCTGGTGAGTGGGACATCAGTGTGCCTGACTATAGAGTCACATATGAGTCAAAGTTCAGCAGAGTTGTAGGGATGTGGGTATATGGGTGTATGTATGTGTGTGTGTGTGTGTGTGTGTGTGTGTGTGTGTGTGTGTGTGTGTGTGTGTGTGTGTAGCTGTGTCTGTGCATATCTGCAGGGGTATGAATAGAGTTAAATTATATGCCTATATTTCTTATTAACTTTAGTATGTAGTTCTTATATTTTGTTGTATAACTTGACTTAATGTTTTTAAATATCATAGATATCCTCTCTTGTACCTTGTATAAATCTATTAAGAAAATACTGAAATTGTTATAAATCACTGTAATTTTTATCTATACTGGAGCTTTTCTCCCCGGGCCTCTACTGTAAACGGATATATGTCCAGCTAGACTAGCCCGGTCAACAAATGTAAAATAAAATAAAATAAATAAATAAAATTAAATTATTGTGTTTGTGTGTGTGTGTGTGTGTGTGTGTGTGTGTGTGTGTGTGTGTGTGTGTGTGTGTGTGTGTGTGTGTGTGTGTGTGTCTGTGTATCTGTGTGTGGGATTGTGCATATTTTTGAACAGGAGAGTATGTGAGTCCAAAACAGTCCTGGGAGTGTGATGTTAAGTGGATGTGTGTGTGTGTGTGTGTGTGTGTGTGTGTGTGTGTGTGTGTGTGTGTGTGTGTGTGTGTGTGTGTGTGTGTGTGTGTGTGTGTAAGGGAATGGTTATGAGTGGGTGTGTGTGGGGGGTATCTGTGCCAATGCAGTTTGAACTCCAGACTTGATATCACCTCTTGTTAGTGCAACAACAAAAGATGAAAGACCAGATGTCATGGTCATTAGGAGCTGGAGCTGCGGTGTTTTGTAAAACTGTAGATGAAGAGAAGTTGTAGGAGAAGAAGATGTTGGTGCTGCCTTGTTTGTATAGAACTATATGTGAGTACTAGTTATTTATCTAGGGTCAGTATTTCTGTAGTGAGCACTATCCAAGTAACTCAGATATCTGTAGATTTTTTTTTTGTTTTTTGCATGTATTCCATTTTTACTGCCTTTTATTTGATTTCACTGTATGTGCAAAACTATGTATATTTTACTCGTATTTGCACGATTTTTCGTTATTACTTAAGTGAAGTTCATTTTATCTAATCTTTAAACTTTTATAGCTGGTCATTCTTTATTTATTATAAGTATATTCATGCACTGTTGTTTAATCCAGAAGGGGGTTACTCATTATTCACACTGTTAGTTAGCAGGTTGTATGACATACTTCATTCGAGACTTTAAAGCCTGCTACCAGTGAAAGAAATACTAAAGTGTGCATTTCATATCCACTTGATTTAAGAGCAGCATGGTCAGTACTATCACGCCAGAAAGAAAGCTGTGGAGAACTGGAAAATTCTGGCAAACTTCTCTACACATTTGTGTGTGTGTGTGTGTGTGTGTGTGTGTGTGTGTGTGTGTGTGTGTGTGTGTGTGTGTGTGTGTGTGTGTGTGTGTGTAGTGTGAGTCTGTGCGTGTGTGAATAATAGTTTGTGTGAAAGACAGTTTCTGTAGACAAAGGGGCACTGGGAGAAATTGGTTCACAGAGAGAATGGCGAGCCAGGGGCCTGGGAATGCTGTTCCAAAGACTTAGCTTTATAAGTGGTCTAGCTACAGTCTAGTTTAGGTGCGGAGGTTGAAAGCATGTAACCAGGCAGAAGTACATATTACCCTTATGCTTCTAGATCCAGGTTATAATTTGTCAACTAGTTAGTGAAATAGTCTTGTTTGCACATTCTTGCTATTACTTTCCCTGTGTTGGCAATGACAGGATTCAAAGCCCATTTATGTCAGCCATCTTGACATCATTGGGTGGCATCCTACCACCTGAATGTCACATTTATGGCAGTGGTTACAGCCCAACTTTACATTTGGTGGCAGTGGTGCCAGGCTATCTTCACACCATGTTTGTGTTATGTCAAAGCTGGTGTTTCCATATAGGTGAGCATGCCATTTGATCTAAAACACATTTCATCAAAAAAAAAAAGTCAGAATTGATCTAAAACTCATTTTATTGAAAACACAAATGACTGAATCACATTTGATAGAAAAATATGCAAGGTTATAAAAAAATCACTTCTGGTGTGGTTTTAAGAGTAGTGTGTGGTTAAGTGACCTACTCAGAGTCACACATTTAGCCAAATGCAGGCTGTGGGGAATCAAACCCTGAACCAAAGGAAACAGCTCATTAACAGCCCTTAACCTCAGTCCTGTGCATCAGCTGCCAGTCAATAATCATATGCAGACCAGAACATTTGCTATGCTCTGCTACACTTTCTCATCTTGTGATGTGCAGCTATGTACTTTTGGTCTGCTATATGCCTGCCGTTATATCTGATATTTACACATTTATATGCAGTCTACACAGCTGTAATGGACATTGTCAGAGTGGCTAAATAGCAGCAGTTGACCTCTAACCATGAAACCTTGCTTTCCTTGAAAATTTACTGCTGGTTTAGTAAGCTACGCATGTAGTGAGATAGCTATTTTGCTGCTAACTATTACTCTGTTGCAATGGTAATGCAGACACCATTATTTACCAATCTTTTCATCAAACAGTTTTTTCAATGTGTTTCAACATATTTAACATTATGTCATTCTCTTACTTCTAAACTTTTGCATATTGCCCTATTTCCTGTCATTCCCTTTCACCAATATGGTGTCAACAATAAATGTGACACCCAAGTGGCTGTTGGCTGTCAAAGTCATATTTTCCTTGTTTTGATTTGCTTTCTTAATCAGAAATTGTTTTTGAAATATAAACTCTGATGGGCTAAATGAAGCTGAACAAGGAATCTGACAGAAAGGAAAAAAAATCTCTGCCTACAGAGGCTATTTGTAGCTAGTAAAAAGATGTATTTCAGAAATATTTCCTGCTGCTGTGGCCTATATAGAAACAGGTTAGAAATAGCAGACAGACTTTGGGATCTGTAACACTGGAACTTTTTTTGCTGAACATCTGTGAGGGATGTATGTATATTCAAATATTTTAGTAGGAGAAGGAAACTTAATAGTCTATCTTGTGTGCCCAATGCATGTGCCTAATTGACTGCAGCTGCTTCCTCCGTTCATCTGTCTTGCTGTTTTCCATATACCCCATGCCACTGTGAGGACTTACACTGCCCCTCTCCTAGGCTCCTAGTGAAATAGGGCATTTCATGAGTTTACCACCCTGTCTGACTAGAATGAATTGTGCATGTTTAGCGCAAAACTTGGTACCTTCTATGAGGAGCCCGTGACTTCTTCCACTCCATTCCAGCTCCTTAATTCCAATCTCTGACATCCCCAGTATAATTTTATGTATCCATATTGCCTGTTTCTTTTCTCTCGCTATCTCTTATCATCTAATGCTGCACCTTATTAAGCCATTCTCCATTCTCCATTAGTGGCACCCCTCCTAGCTTTCAGTGTTCACATTTTGTACATCAGCGTGTATGCGAATGAGCATTAATTGCCATCATTCTGTTCAGCTTGTTAGTATCCTTAGGTCTCTCCCTAGGCTATCCCTTTACATGCTTTATTGTTACTTCAGTCTTAATATCATATGCATACAGAGATCAATCCTGTTCTCACTGCTCGTTGCTATAGCTGAATAAAACACAGACTGAAGTGCATTGGTCATAGGACTGACCCATAAGTCTCTACTTCTCATCCTTTTTTTACTCTTGAGAGCATTTTTTTCACCACTATCATCTGTATCCACATACCAAATAGACTTCTGTGCATTTTATAAACATCTATTCCACTCCCAGGCCTTCTCTAGTAGCCTACAACATGGCCTTTTTCCAGGTAGACAGCATCTACTGTTTAAAATGTAATCTCATTTGGGTAGTGCAACAACACCTTAATTACCTAGTCATAAGATGGCTAATACCGTAGTAATAAGACAACCCAGTGCTGGCTAGTATCCATACCTTCAGCCCTACTCCAGGAATACTAATAGTCTGTCCCTCTGTATCATTTCCAGAACTTTATAGGCCATTCAGTTTAAACTAATTGGTCTGTAATTCCAAAGCTTCTTCATAATACCTCCTTTATGGAGTGGCACAGCTGTGGCACTGTTGTGGCACTGCTGTGGCTCACCTCTAATAATTAAGGAAGTTCCCAACAACTAGTTATGTGCTGAAAACCAGAATTAAGGTTCCAGAGGAACTGAAGTCAAGTTTATCTGAACTTTTGGGAAGTATACTATTTCCCTGGATTTTTCCCTACCTAAACTTTAAAGTTCTCTCTCCACCTTTTCTATACAAAAAAAATCACCAATCAGTTTTACATTTTCACCCTCTCTTCTACAGGTGTACATGCAGATCCATAATGATAATCCAGCTCAGAAAATAATCAACCCCAAATAATACTCAGAGACCCAGACTCTAAATGCAAATATATAGCTACTTTGAGGAATATATAATTCACTTTACCAGAGGCTTAGAAGAAAATGTTTATATTCTTACTTTGTGGCCTTGTAATTAGGTTGGCTAATTTAATACCATACTTAATACTTACAGATGTTATTATACTTAAAAAGGAAATAAATAAAAGTAATTTTGTGCAGGCATAGTGAGAGGACATGGTATGCAGTCTTGCTGTACAATGTGAAAAAACAATTTACTTGCATATATTCACACTGTTATTTGACTATTAGCAGTTAATTGTGGAAGACTTATTAGTTTCCATAGTAATTATGTCCTGGTTATGACACAGACAACCCATGTTTAATTAGCAATTCAAATGCTGAAAAAGCTGGCACCTTTCTTGGGAACCATGGAGGACCATGATGCCCCTTGACCTGACCAACAGCATGCAATACTGCATGTCACAGCAGTGGCACTGGGATTAGGGACTCTGTAGTTTTACATTCATAAACTCACTGTAGATGACTGCCCTCCCCTGACACTCAACTCTTGTCCCAAGGGGAAGGAGTGGACTAAGGGACCTTATGCTAGGAAGATTGAATGGGTCATTCAGGTGACCAAGGAGGGGACAAGACATAATCATTGTCAAAGGCAGGTTAAGGAGAAAGCAATAACAGTAACATGCATTATAAATTGTGCAGGTGTACAGCATTACATAAGATAAAGCTATAATTAATTGCTGACTATAGGCAGTAAGAGAATGTAAGATCCTGAATCATGTATTTAGAATAGTAAGGGATATACTGTGCACTGTATGAAAATGTAATCTCGCTTTTTGTAGTACAACTAGCTTGTTTGAATATGTACAAGCTGAGGATGTGTTCTTTGTACTTTATGTTTGGATGGTCATGTTGCACAGGGAAACATGAAGACTTTGTGTTCTGCAGGCAGCACATGTAACACCCATTCTAGTATACATTTAGGAAAACATAGCTATAGTTTAAATGCTTGTCTAGGCAACAGCTACTGCCCTGACAGCTAGCAAGCTATTTGTTTGTTTGTTTGTAACATATGCTGTTTGCTTGTTAACCAGCTGAGTAGGCTGGTCGAGGATGTTTTTCAGCAATGATCCAGGAAAGAGGCACAAAAATTACATTTAGTATTCATTTTACAATCTGATAAGGCTCAGCATTACAAATAAATATTCATATTGCAAGCATACAAACAAATGATATTCCATATATATTCGATATAACAGATTTGACTCTTCTTCTTTCAGCTTTTTCCTGGTTAGGGGTTGCCGCAGCGGATCACTTGTCTGCTCATGATTGGCAGTGGAGTTTTACAGGGTTGAGTTCCCAGCCCGACGCCCAACCTTCCACAGAAGGCACACAGATGCACACACTCATGCCTAGGGCCAATTTAGAGTGTCCAATCCACCTACAGCATGTCTTTGGGATGTGGGAGGAAACTGGAGCACCTGGAGGATAACCACAGGGAGGGCATGCAGACTCTGCACAGAAGGCACCCCAGCCGAGGATCAAACCAGAGAGCCTCTTTCTGTGAGGCAGCAACGCTAACCGCTGCACCACCGTGGCTGCCCCAACAGATTTGACTCTAAAGATTCAAAATATGTACAAAAGGTGTGCAGCACTGACTACAGAGATATTTTACCCCATATAAATCACCACTCCCCTATGTTTAGTACTCAGTACAACAGTACTGCATAAAAACAAGTTTGAGTTATTAATATTGTGTGATTTATGTTATTACAGATAAGAATATATATATTTTTCCTCAATAACACTGATATCTGTAACTTTATTAAGTGCTCATGTAGCTTCATTTTAACAAGGGATAGGTTTTGCATAACTAACTCTACAGCAAAATAATATCAAGTTTATGTCCCCACAGAAGAATTCTTAGTGTATACTTACTAAAGCCAATCATTTTTTATGTCTTAGGTAGAATGAACTCTAAATTATAACTAATTCCACATATAACTTATCTCTTTTTCTCTGTCCGCTCATCACAGAGATGTTGTTTGTTCATATTATACCTTACCTAAGTGCTGACTCTCTTCATAAACCCACCCATCTTTCCTAATATGTTCCCTTCCCTTTTGTTGCTACCTTCCTTGATTTACAACTTTTACAGTAATCGTGTTTTTCTTTTTTGCCTGAACCATATTCATTTTTACTAATGTTGAAGATTGTACTTTTATGGAAATTTGTATTAATAGTAGAGGATAGTGTCCTCCGCTCAATAGAAAACTTCCTCTGAGATACTAAAATTATGCACTTAGAACCAGCAATGTTTCATTCTTATACTCACCAGACCTAGATTCAAACAAGTCATGGGATGGAAGGCCTTTTCCAGTACAGGGCCTGCAATTTAGAATTACCTACCAAATGAAGTAAAGAACAACCAAACATTAGGGGCATTCAAAAATCCTTAAGGGAAACCCTTTTTGAGGAAGCTAAATGCATATGCTTTCATGATACAGGCTAAGAAACAGAAAACAAGATCAGAAATCTAACTCTCTTAGCATATATTGTATTTAACTTTGCCTGTTCAATTCATAGGTATATTATAACTATTTAATTTATACTTATTTACCATAGCATATCTTCTATATAAGAGATACATGCAATAGCCTTTCTATTGAATATGCCTTACAGATTTCAGTGGGATTCAATAAACTCTATGTAAGCTTCGCACAAAGCCTACATGGAGTTTGTGTTTGCATGGTGACTTGAGCAGCAGTGGTAATTACATATTCATGCCATGCACCATGTTTGAACATAAATGAGCATAGTTTCATGGATAGCAACAGTGTTGCCAGCCAGAAAACCGTGTAAAGCAACACAGATAGCAGCAGACATGTAGACCTAAACATGTAGACCTATTTACCTACGGGCAAACTAGCTCTGAAGGATTGATTGTGTGTTAAGCCACAATGATTACCACAGTTAATAATATGACAGTATATATGGTCCAAATACATTACAGGACAGTGTATACAGTGCAGAGTATTGTGGAATCCCATTTCAGGTATTTTGAACAAAAGTTGTTTAAATGATCCGTAGCCGTATATGAACTGCCATTTAACATAAACAGTCAGGGGAAGTGTGCGTATTGAATAGGGACACACAGATGAATTCTAGAAATGAAACAGGGAAAGAGGACAGGTGAAACATTATAATTTACAGCAGATGAGGGCATGTAAATGGAAGGCAGTTGTAGCAGGAACATTAATCACATATTGACATGGTACAGTACAGGCTGCACAGTGAAAATGTATATTATATGACTCTCAGACAAGGTGACATAACAATGGAGAAAATGTCTTTGTGATATAAGTATCTTGACATGAACAATGGAGTGGAGATCTAGCAGGGATGTTATATACAATTGGGGTTAGGTGCATATTGTGAAGCTGTGCAAACTGATTTGCCTGAATCTGTCTGTAATGTCAGCAGAGGTCTCCACCAAGTGGGGCACAGTTACAGGCTCATGGACAACAATAAACAGAAGCATGCACAGTCATGGACAATATCAGAATAATACCACTGGTAATCCCATGTCTTTGACATAACATATGTGATACTGAGTAATCATAGATATTTCTACATGAACACACTTGTACAACTATTATGACATGTCAGCAATCTATGAGGGAAATCAAGCACACTGTCCTGACACTGTAACATCTGCTGGAGGTGTTAGGACCGATACGGCTATATCTGCATGTGACATAATGATAAATCCAGGCTGGTTGGACTGGTGTGCATGAGATATATAAGGCACAATCCATGGTGTCACGAATGTAACCCATGCTATAAATGTTGTCAAACAGCCTTGTATGTCCTGTGTGCATCACAGGAACAGGTATCACACATGCATCTAGTATAACACCTTGATGGGAGTTACACACCATCAGGCAGTAATGTCTATGCAACAGAAAGAATAGCTAGGTATGGACAATAAGATCTGTGGGAGCTCACTGTGGCAAAGTTGGTATACTTTAGTTGCACATCATTGGAAGATGTGTAGGGAGGTACATGAAGAAATGTTCATTGTACTCAGGTATTGGTGTAATGAAGGTTGTGAACTATGGAGGTATTCTGGCCTTTGATATGGATGTCCTGCACGTACTCAGAAGTTGTGTTACATACAAGGGAGTAGTCACCACTGTGGGTACATTCTGGTGAATGTTCCAAATACCATCTACTCCAGGACACAGATCACATACCACTTGGCCTGCTCATAGGGGTGTGATGTCTACATTATCACTGGATTGCACATTTGTTTTCATAATGTTACCAATCCCCCCACATTTCTGTTTCATCTCATGTGTTGACATGGCTATGGCAGCAATCTTTGGTGTGTGCTGATACTGTCTGTATTATACTAACATCACAGCTGGAATCAATGATTGTCCACAATCTGTAGTCCTCCAGACAGCTGTTTGGACACAGGATGCGTATGTCATTCTTGACATCTGTGACTTAAATAATGGACAAGAAAGGGCCTAGGAGACAGTCCTGGTGTATGAACCTGACCACGGGACTTGAGATATAGGTCACTTCATACATTTCAATGTATTTAGATGCCACGTATGTAATCCAGTGGTCTACCCATTTGGTGATATAGGTGTTTATGGCCACTTGTAACAATATTGAGTTAATACCTCAGTGTGGATTTGTGTCAAATGCCTTGGCCTGGTCAGGTTCCACAGGATGATAATGTTGACATCACGCATGCCCGAAATTACCTTCTTGAGGACATCTAACAGATGTAACCGACATGCATGTAGCATTAACAACTCACACATGTCTTTTGCACACAGCCAGGATATTACCAGTGTTCATTTAGAAAAGGTCCATGATTACATGTTGGTCTGCCTCACAGATGAGGAGTCAGGATGTGTCTATACATGCATGCATCAAGTGTTAACCCCCCCCCCCACTCAGATGGATGCATGTTGATGTACACCCTTCTACAGGAACATATTCCATCTGAAGGGTGTGTTGAAGTGTGGCTCCATCTGTGTCAGGTAGGTTTATGTTCTGAGTCATGCAATAGTCATTCTGTGATGTCACAGCCCATTGATTCTGTGTGATAGGCCTTGATGAAGGTAAGACAGTGCATACTGTCTATCTTGATCTGGCCTAGGGTTTTGACACAGTCCCCACTCAAGTATCATTGAGAAACTCTCCAGCTGGAGATTAACCCTTATGTCACTAGATGGTTAACCAACTGGCTCACCAACAGAACACATACAGTGAAAGTTGGTGAATCAACATCTACCAGTAGAGCTGTCACCAGTGGCATCCCCCAAGGATCTGTCCTGGGCCCTTTACTGTTTGGAATCTATTTCTTGACAGTCCAGGCTAAAGTGTACAGCCTTTGGCTTACCAAGTTTGCTAATTATTGTATATTGGGTGCAATCACTGAGTCCAGCAATGATATTAACATATTACATGAGGGGCTAACACAGAAAAAAATGATTGGTGCCAACTCCCCACAGTCTACAAATAAATGCAAAAACGTGTCATTATGTTTGCTTTCTGCAAAGTGCAATTCCTCATTAATTACAGCATTGACAACACACACCCCTTATACTCACACCCAATAGTGGAAGACCTGGGAACAGACATAGATAGCAATCTGAACTTTGACCACCAAGTTTTCACAGTGGTATGGAAAGGCTGCATCATGCACCTCATAAGTCAGGCCAACGTAACAAAATCTGAGGATGTTATAGCAGCACTGTAGATGACCCTCATCAGAACACTAATACAGTACAATGCTAGCTTTTGCATGTACCTCACCACACACCTGCAGCAGCTGGAGAGAGAGCAGAGGGGTTTTTCACCAAGAAAATACAAGGCCTACAAACCATACCATGACATATGTGGATAGACTGAAAGCCCTGTCACAGTAAACTTTATTGTATAGGTTGTGGAGACTTGTGCCTGGCCTACAGGCCAGACCCTTACCCTGTCTTGATGGAAATGCTGCACATCCACAAATCCTTGATGACATCAGCAGAGTCGGGTGAGAGGAAGATGGTAATAGCAGTGTCCCACATGCTGATGTAAAATGCTCTCTCTATTGTCAAGCAAGTGCACAAACAATCCACACACCCCAGATGACTGCAGTGAGAACAGAATCCCTACCTATCTAAGTACACTGACTAGAGAACTCAGTATTTTATGCAAGGACCAAGGCACAAGTGTGATTTTTACAATGCAGCAAGAAAAAACTATAGTGGATGACATCAGCAGTGGATGTTGGAGAGAAGATGTTGGGAGACCTACATGAAATGAATTTGTAGGCATGTGTAAGTGTCAAAATACTGGCAACCCATGGGATTGAAGTGGTAACTGTAGGATACACAGTTATACTCTTCTGACTAGACACACAGACATACAAACACACCCCATTTGACTGCAGTGAGAATAGAACCCCTACCTATCTAAGTACATGAACTAGATAATTCAGTAATTTACACAAGCACCACAGCACAAGTGTGACTTTTACAATGCTGCAGAACAACTTATAGTGGATGACATCAGCACTGAAGTTTAGAGAGAAGAGAAGATATTGGGAGGCTTGCATGAAATGTATAGCTAGCCATGTCCAACTGTCAAGATATTAAAGTTCTGCATGTTACCAGATTCATGTGTGTGCAATGTGCAGGATGTGGTGCTTGTGTTTCCAGTGTGCAGGTACACTTTAAGAGACAGCTTTACAAACTATATACAAACAGGTGTCCACATTACTACAAGTACCGGAAAATGTGAATGTGTATTGTCATTATAAAGATGTATGTGGTATATAAGAAAACATTTGTTACTTATTTCTGTAGTGTAGTTGATATATTCGTGAGCAAGTAGTGAGAGACCTAGGTTGCAGAATATGGGGGAGGTAACAGATGGCTGCATTGTAAATATGTGTTATTTTCTTAGATAGTGCCTTCATTTTGTTTATGTTTCCATATGTAGTTTCATGCCATGAACACTAAATGGACAGGAAATTAAAGTAATACATGCTATTGTCAACATTACATTGAGCACTACCAAGCAGATTGCGTGATGGTTGGCAAAGTGTTTGCACATGTGAGATATACATTTCTACTGCTTATCCTGTTTGTGCATAGTTAAGCAGTGTGAAAACGCAAACCTCATTGCTAACATTATGCGAGTTCTCAGTACTGAGTGTATGAAACTCACCTTCTGCTTAGCTGACTCTATGGCAGCAGGTATAACTGCATTGACACATTTCTTTTGGAGCACAGATAATATAGGGTTTAAATCTAGGTCTATGTAATACTTTTAAATAGGTAGTGATAATACAATTAAACAATTATTTATACTATATTCACAGTTTGTTAGTGTGTGTTAACACAGTGCAGCATGTTTAAGAGGCATTACATGGAGGTAACCACATCACTGAAGAGCATTCACCATCACTTGCCATTGGTAAGTGATGCCAAACTCTGCGCAAACATAGATGCCAAAAAGTGAAGGACTCCATTGGTTATATTGTTACTTATGTGTGTTGTGTATGATTCTATTTTTGACCAGATTATATGTGTTAAATTGGGGTAGGTAGGAAAGTGATGACATTGGGGTAAGCAGAAGGGGGAAGCATAAAAGGAAAGCAATATAGGAATGTGCAGGAGGGAGGGAGGGAGGAAAGAACCATAGCTATCCATTTCTTTAACAGTGTAAAATGAACAACTGTACAGAATATTAGTTGAATGTGGACAGTTATGTTGCATAGCCACTTGGACCAAATCAAATATGTCAAGAAGACACAGGTGTGAAGTGGAGGCCCAGTAAGATGCAACTGCAGAAATATCTGGAGGTGCACTGGCTGTAATGAGTTAAATGGACAGCAACAGAGAGGAAAGCAGTTTTGGAAATTGGAAGGTTAATCTGATGCTTGACATTAGTTTTGAGGGGTGTGTGCTGCTGTAACTGTTAGGTGCTTTAATTTTGCAGACATGCAATGAGGACATACATTTCATGATATGATACATTTGATCTGGCTTCATACACTGATAATATGGGATTCAAACCTATGCATAAGGGACAAAAGTTTTCATCCACAGTGGTGATTTTCTATCTTTGCCACAGAAGAAGTGCAAGTCATGAATTATTTATAAATACAGATGACAGATTGTGTTGTGTTAACCATGTATGTATGTGACCAGACAAGATCTTTGTATATACATTCATTTGTGTATGTGTCTTAAATGTGTAGGCCATCCAATTCAGATAGCAGAATTATACTTACAGGAAACATAGTAGACAGTATACTCACAGTCATACATGTGAACCATCAAAATACAGTAAGGGTGCCTTACTGCTCATACATATAATTAATTTCAGCTCCACTGTTATGCATAATTATTATTTATAATTATGTATAAATTGTTATAAGTGATATTTAATATAATGTGAAATGGAACAACAGTAAAACAACCTGGAATTTCCTGTATTAGAACCCAGGACAATGTATATGGCAAACCTACACTTACACCTGTTGCCACAGGAATATTGAAAGTACACTTGTATATATTTCTGTTCATTTCTATAAAATGAAATGTCACAACTCTAAAACTATGTTCCACTTCCTGTATTAGAACCCAGGACCATCTGTATTAAAGCCCTACACTTACACATGTTGCCACGGGAATAGTTAAGTAACAGTTTGATATTTCCCTATTCATTATTAACTTCTATGCGTTAACTGCCACACCACATTGCTTAGTGAGTTTGTGCAATGGAAAGCAAAAAAAATGCAACAATGTATCCTTTTTGACATTTACAAGGTCTGTGTTCTGTCTGCAGGTGTTCTGTCTGCTTTCTGTGTGGGCCAGTAGTCCAGGTTTGCTCAATGGTAAGCATTGTATAAACAAGATAAGCAAAGATTAGCTTGTTTTAGCCTTGTGATCAGTGTTTACATGGCATTTATTGTGTTTCTCTATTTCCCTTGTTTGGCTAAGCCATGCACTGCTCAAATACTGGCCATATAAGGAAATTAGGAGGAAGGAAAAAAGAAATCTATGAAATAAACATCAGTATAAAATGTATGTTGGTACACATGAAATATTTTTACATGGATCTAATGAACATGCAAAACACAATAAGGGTGCCTTATCTCTGTTTGCCACAGAAACAGCTTTACAGCAGAGAATGAAAATCATTATACATACAAGCAACTGCAACATCATCCACAGTATTAACACAATATATGACAGCTGTACACTTCTGAGTTGCTTGTACATGTATTAATTTCAGATGTAGTGAAATGAGTGATCACAACCATTTATGACTATTGCTTGCAGAAATGCAGCTTCTTTCTTATTGCTTTGTGTTTGTTGCTCATCCTTCTTCTCTTATCTGACCAGTAATCTGAGACATGCAGTCAGTAAGGCATTTTGTATCATTGTGCTTAAAATGTGTGAGGATATTAAATGGCAATAAAGTACAGTTGTCAACAAATGCAGGGGAGTTTGGATGTTACTGAACAGAAACTGGGAAATGTATGCCGCTTACTTACATTTCAAACCTTTATACAATCACTTCAACACTTTGTAAGTCTAACCTGGCTGACTTACCCACTGGAGGTAAGGGAGTCTGAATTGCTGTTGTGTTTTCATTCTCCATACCAGTAATCATTCACAGTTGCAATGCATTAGCAGCAAACACTGAGGGTCTGCCTGCACTATGTTTACGTCTGCTACAAGGAGACCAGAAATTGGGATTAAGCAATTCTGAGATCACACCTCATTTGCATCTTCACTGTGCTCACAGTCCAGAAATTACACTATAAAAAGAGAACCTTGTAGCTAGGGAACCTGATGGTGAAGAGGCTTATTTATGTAGATAACCCAGAAGAAGATTGCTATTACTTTGAATTAATCTGCTCAGAAGGTTACTGATCTTGATAAGATATGACTGCTTTTTTCAATTATTCAGTTGTATACTGGATATGCTCACGTCACTAAGAAAAATATTATATATATATATATATATATATATATATATTAGCAAATGCTACTTTTATCTGTATACACTTCTTAGAAGTTTACTGACGGTATAGGCATTTTTGTCACAGCATCTTGCTTTCTCAGATTACAGCCTTATTAACCTTCATCACAAGTGCTAATGTTACAACTGTTTTTCTCTTTACACTCTTCTATTCTTATTTAAGTAAAATGCAAATGTCCTATATTGTGAATGACGCAGAGGTGTTAGCCTTCTCGGATGGCTCATAGATACCTGTAGAGGAGTGCTGGCTACAGGTAGAGGTGACTGGCAATTGCATAAAATTGAATGTCCTGTGGTAAATGTGTACATGTGTTTTTCAGACAGTTTATTTGATAGCACTTTTAGCAGTTCATTGGTGTATTATTCCTTTTGGTTTGTTTGCAAAATGTGTTACTTGCCTGTTGTTTTGGGTGTGGGGTAACCAAGTTTGATTTCTGTATTGGCACAAAACATTGTTTATACAGAGGTTTGCTTTGCTATTGTTAGTCTCCTTGTTTTGGATCCAAACTTGCTTTGTGTGTGACTGTAATATGTTACAACCACATACATATTTTTATATATTTGAATATCTTGACTGTTTTTTGTTTCTCTTGTGGGTAATATTGAAAAACTACCTTTTATGTTTTCTATTTAAGGGAAACTATGTTTTGTGTGATACCTATGTGTATTATCCTTCTTTTGCATTTTATATAACCTAGGACCATTGCACCCAGGCATCTCAATCCCTGCAAACCTAGGAGGAGGCCTGCTGTCCATCCATCACCTGATTGAGGCGTGTCTTCCTGTGCCACTCAATGTACATTTAGGGCCATTATGGAGGAGCAGGCATGTTCCAATAGGTCCTCCAGATAAGTGCTTAGGGTTGTAGATATGGCACAGGCTGATATGTGTGACTGCCTCAACCCTGTTGTCAATTCAATGGACTGGATGAATGACACTTGGAATGGGCAGTGCATGTAATGGAACATCTGCTGGGTGGGAGACAGCATCCACATGGGCATAGGTCAGTTACAACATCTGATTTTAGCCAATGTGGCCATGCCCAATCATGCTCCCATAGTGGCAGTAGTTCCACTGCTCCATCAGTGGTTGAGGTGTCCACACTCAGATGTGGCAGGCCATGGGGTCATGGTCCTCAGCATCCTCATGAAATCAGCTTGTCCAGCAGACATCAGTCACATTCAGGTAGCAGCAGTGCATTTGACCTTGGGTGTGGATGTGCTAGTGCAACTCCTGTCAGAGCCAGTTCTCATGGTCGGGTACAACAACGATGAACTGCCACCTCTACCATGCAATGCTCTCACCTGTCTGACATAACAAGATGTAGAGCTAGCACAGAGCTTGGCTGTGTTTTTGCAGACACTCACACACCAATTTCACCTGGAGGGCCCATACAGACACACACATAACAGTTACATGGTTCAACCATGAGGCTTACAGTTCATTCTATATCAGTGGCCATTTGTTACTTTATCCAAATGTCTGCCCGTTTCTCTTTCTTATTCACACACACTAGCTTACCTTTTGTGTCAGCCTAGGCTTCCTCCCCCCACAATACCTTTTGCAAGTGATGATAACTGTGCTATATTCTTGTTTCCTATCTTTGGATTCAGGGATACATAAGCTTTGTGTCTGATGCTTAGGGTGCATAGCTGACTTAGTGCTTAGTATATCTATATTTCTGATGTTGTTTTGCTAATTGTACTGCTTTCTTACCAGTTTTTGTAATCTGTACATGCCTCCCCCACTCTTACAGAAACAAAGCTGGACCAAGCCATAGATAAAAATGACAATGGCTGAACAATAGGGAAACTTTTTACATATTTTGGTGTTACAAAGTTGGACAGTTAATAGAATCAAAGCATTTTTTTGCATCAGTATTTTTAATAATATTGTTAGGGTTATGAAGTCTGAAACTGAAACGTGTCTCATTAATTTCCAACATCTCTCTTTAATGATTTGTCAGTACAAAAAATGTGTGCCACTTCTTGTTGATCCTCTGGAAGCTGTTTTCTCAGGATGATGTTGTGAAGCATGGCACAGATGGTGAAGATTTCAGTACATGTACATTTGTCAGTACAAAAAATGTGTGCCACTTCTTGTTGATCCTCTGGAAGCTGTTTTCTCAGGATGATGTTGTGAAGCATGACACAGATGGTGAAGATTTCAGTACATATACATGGATTGTACTGCAGGGCTCCCCCAGATGTATCTAGGCAGTGGAACCATGACTTCAGAAACCCAGACACACACTCTATGATATTTCTGGTTTGAGTGTGTGCCTCATTATAGCATTCTTCAATGGGTGTGTGTGCATTTCTGATGGGCATCATCAGCCACAGTTCCAGTGCATAACCTACATCCCTAAGTAAATGACCCTGTGGGAGACCAGCCCTAGTGAACATCTGATACAGTTGAGAGGTGTGCCAGATATGACAGTCATGGCAACTGCCTGGGTTGCCAGCACACACATTCCCCTTTAGAAAAAAACATGCACCCATGAATTACCACATAGGTGGCAGTACGCTAAACACCAAAAGTGTGATGAGAGACTTAGAGACACAGGTGGACAGTGGTCTCACCTTTGATAACCACATCACCACAACTGTTAGGAAATCCTTCTATGTGGCACACCTCATCATTAAGGGCTTTCCATCCAGAAAAAAGGAGGTCATTGTGCCACTGTACTCATCCCTCATTAGACCCATTATAGAGCACAATGCCCAGTTTGGTATGTACCTCACAAGACATCTGCAACAGGTGGAAAGGCCACAGAAATACCTCACTAAAAGAATCACAGGGCTAAAGCAGATGCCCTATGCTGACCATCTAAAAAACTCCAGCTATACTCTGTGGCATATTGTCTACTCAGAGGTGATCTCTGCTTAACATACAAGGCCATGTCAAACCCTGAGCTGTTGGACATGCTCCACTTAAAGAAATCCTAATCCCTCAGAGCCACACGCTCCAGGGATCTAAACCTTCTCATCACAATGAACAAAACATGCTGGAGGGATAGGTTCCTGACCCAGAGACTCCCCATACTCTGGAATAGGCTGTCCATACATGTCAAGCAGAGAGCCTCATTGGTCCTCTTCAAATGGAACCTAGATGATTGGATGGGAGATAGGAAATTCACCCCTGGGATCACGTCAGGTGTCCTGCTAGACAGGGGTCCAGGGAAGCAAATATTGTGGGAAGAAATATCCAGGGAATTGTTATGGCTAGGCTTGTATAGGCCCTAGGGCTGATAGCCTAGTACCAACCTATGAACCTATGAACCTATGGCACCCAGTACATCAGGGCAGTGTGCTGCAGGGTAGATCTCCTGCATATTTGTGTCCCTGTCCTCAGGAGTATGGGGAAATATATATGTGGTCACTGGCATGGTGGAGCATAGCATTCATCTTTGTCTCCACTGGTATTGGTTCCCCTTGGTTTGCCCTGGGTCTGCAGAGAGGATGACAGAAGTTGCAGAGTTTCTGTAGTGTGTCTCTATGTACCCTGCAGCACTCTACAATCTCAATCTCATGCAGATTGTGATAAGTTAACCATGAGGGGTCTGAATACTCTTCTCCTTCTTGGTTTTGGCCTATTAGTAGCAACAGCAGCATTGACTTCAGCCTGTAGCACATACAAATAAATTAAAGCAGCAGCAGCCCCTAACATTCTCTCTGTGTAGACTGCTTTCTGTGTCTGTATTCCAAAATTTTTGGAATCTGCAGGAAAAACCAGCACAGAGTCTACACAGATGTTTTATAGCTTGTTGAATAGCTAAACTGTGTTGATTGGTTAATTAGCATGCAGTTCAGCTGCTTATACTGTAATTAGCATGCCACAGTGTTTACCTTGTTTATGCAGTGGTGCGCACCACTTCACAATGTTTACCGAAACCAAAAGTTTTTGTGGCCATGCGCACATCGTGCCACGACATGCACACAGTGAAAAACAACCATGTAGGCTTTGTTGAATCCCCCAGTATGTTTACATTTTTTGGGGAAAAAGCAACAGGTGGAGGAGGGACATCAGGCCCCTCTGAGCACCCCTATAAATCCTCTTACATGGCACCTCGCCCACACTTTGGCTATGGCCACTCTCAACAGACACTGAAGATGCAGTAGCCACACTTCCCTGATCAATGTCCTCGCCCTCCACCTGTCCAATATCTGTGGGCTCATTGGACTGAGTAGGCATAAGCCTACTGGATATGTATAAAGGAAATGCAGGGGATGGCTGTATGTCACTCTCAATGTCAGATTCAACCTCTGCATCCCCTAACTGTGCCTCACTTTGGCCACCATCATCATCAGAGTCTGCTGATACACTGACATTAGATGGCATAGGGCTCACACTTCAACTGTCATGCTCACCTGTGATAAAAAGCAAGAAACACAGGAATAAATTAATACCTGCACTACTGTAATGCAATATGGCTTTACCAGAGATGGTCTGCACCTGTCGACCCTGGGATTCAGGTTACTGGCTAAGGCACTTGCAACCCCTATAGTGCCATTTTTAGGCAAAATCAAAAGGACAAAACCACCACCATAACAGGTACAAGCATGCAAAATCTGAAGGTAATGCTACTCAATGCTAGAAGTCCAAAACTCAAAATGCACTCTCTCAAGGCACTTCTAAAAATGGAGAAAATTGACATCTGTGCAGTAACTGAGACCTGATTCAAGGCTCCAGAGAGCACCCTTGCAATACCAGGCTACAACTCTTACCACACGTTTTGGCCACCAAACCAGGACCGAAACAATAAGGTGGAAGAGTGTCCATATTCACCAAGGATATTCACAACACCAGGCTAGTTGCCCAACACAATGCATCTGAAATTCTCCAGGTGCAACTAACACTATGTAAGACTGCAGTTCAAATTCTAGCTTGCTACTGATCCCCCGCCATGCTCCAAGATTCTCACTACACCTTTCTAAACATACTGGAAAATATTAAGATACAACCAAACACCCTAGTACTGGGTGATTTCAACTACCCTGCCATTAACTGGGAAAACTACTCGTGCACCAAAACCTTTGCCCAACGGTTCTTGGAATTCATAAATTCCAATGCCCTGGATCAATTAATCCTTAGTCCCACCAGGGGGTCCAATATCCTAGACCTGGTCATTACCAACATGGGAAATCGATGCTCCACACCTATGGTCACCCCCTCTTTGGTCAGGTCTGACCATAAGCTAATCACACTTGACATCCACATCTCACCTCCAGTAAGGAAACCTCCATAAAAAACTTCTCCAAAGCCAACTTCATGCTACTCAAGTCAGAAGTGACAAACTTCATGACACCAATGCAGACAGGAACTGAAAATTCGACTGCTGAATCCTACACTAATGGCACTGTACGAGCACATCCACTCGTGCATGAATTGTGCCATCCCCAATAGAACCAAGACGTTCTCCTCCAAAAAAAGGAAGCCAATCTGGTGGTCCCTTGCCATAAACAAACTTTACAACAAAAGGAAGAAACTGTTGCAGAAAAGAGGAAAATCCCAGGATGAAAAAACTCCCTTACCAGCCTCAGTAAGAAGTCGAGATCCCTCATAAAATCCTCTAAAGCTAGTTACGAAAATAAAATTGCCAAAGATTCCAAAGACAACCACAAGGCATTCTATAGCTATGTCAAGAATCTAAATGGCAATGCTCAGATCTGCTCTGAGCTACAACAGAATGGCATTAAATATACTGATCCGACAACATCTTGGCAGATTGATTCAGTGCAAACTTCACCCCCTCTCACCCCCTAAAGGGCCCATCTCAATACTGAAAAATTGCCAAATTCCAGTAATAACGGCCACACAGGTAAAAAATGTCCTCTTCAAAGCTAAGAATACAGCATCCATGGGACCAGATGACATCCCAGGCTGTGTACTACATGAACTACAAAATGAACTGGCACCTCACCTAAGTGTCATGTTTAATCATAGCCTCACCTCAGGCTTCGTGCCCACTGAGTGGCGCACAGCTACAGTTATCCCACTAAACAAGGTGGGATCTACCTTGGATCCTGGGAACTACAGCCTCATCAGTCTGATGGGCCGAATCTGCAAGGTCATGGAACGTATTATCATGGAACGTATAAACAAAGACATTGGCAGCCTTCAAACACTGGACACAACACAGTTTGGGTTCGTGAAGGGCTGATCTTAAGTCCTGAACCTGATTGACTTCTTCGAATCAGTTTCCTGAGCCATGGACAAGGGTAAGATGGTCCACACAGCCTATCTGGACCTCACCAAGGCCTTCAACACCATCCCCACTCTAGAATCATAGATAAACTTACTAAGCTGGGGATTGATCCAAACATCACTCGATGGGTTGCCAACTGGCTTACTGACAGAACCCACACTGTAAAAGTAGTCAACTCCAAATCCAGCTCCAGACAAGTGACAAGTGGAGTACCTCAGAGTTCAGTCCTGGGACCGGTCTTGTTTGGCATCTACTTCTCTGAAGTACAGGCAACACTAAGGGACTCTGGCTAACAAAGTTTGCAGATGATTGCAAACTGGGAGCCATTATTGAATCCCCAAATAATGTGGATATTCTACAAAAGGGCCTTACAGAAACAGATGCTTGGTGCCAGAGCCATGGGCTCGAGCTCAATGCCAAGAAATGTATAGTTATCCCCTTTGGGAAAAAAACATGTACTTGTGAATTACCACATAGGTGGCAGTACACTAAACACTGAAAGTGTGATAAGAGACTTAGGGACACAGGTGGACATTGGTCTCACCTTTGATAACCACATTGCCACAACAGTCAGGAAATCCTTCTATGTGGCACACCTCATCACTAAGGGCTTTTCATCCAGAAAAAAGGAGGTCACTGTCCCACTGTATTCATCCCTCATTAGACCCATTATAGAATACAATACACCATTTGGTATGTACCTCTCAAGACATCTGCAACAATTGGAAAGGTTGCAGAAATACCTCACTAAAAGAATCACAGGCCTAAAGCAGATGCCCTATGCTGACCATCTAAAAATCTCCAGCTATACTCTGTGGCATATTGTCTACTCAGAGGTGATCTCTGCTTAACATACAAGGCCATGTTAAACCCAGAGCTGTTGGACATGCTACACTTAAATAAATCCAAGTCCCTCAGAGACACACACTCCAGGGATCTATACCTTGTCATCACAATGAACAAAACATGCTAGAGGGATAGGTTCCTGACCCAGAGACTTCCCAGACTCTGGACTAGACTGCCCATACATGTCAAGCAGACCGCCTCTTTGGCTCTCTTCAAAAGGAATCTTGATGATTGGATGGGAGATAGGAAATTCATCCTGGGGATCACTTCAGTCACCCAGCTAGACAGGGGTCCAGGGAAGTAAATACTTTGGGAAGAAATAGCCAAGGAATTGTTTTGGCTAGGCTTGTATAGGCCCTAGGGCCGATAGCCTAGTACCATCCTATGAACCTATGAACCTCTGAACAAACTAACAGTGCTGCCACTATTACAGACAATACAGTAATACACACAACAGGCCTGAGATCAACATCTCACACTATAATATTTCTTTAAATTGCTCTGCAATACTGACATAAAAATGTTTGCCTTACCATTTGTAGATGAGATACTCCTCTGTAGTACAGATGGCCCTGCAAGAAGTTGTGCAAGAGGTAAGGGCAACATCATACCAATTAACAGTAACACAGGGGGTAATACATTTAACACTTTATATGTCAATTAACTATAATTTCAACTGTAATCTAATCTTGTAACTGTAGCAATCTTCAACTCCTGCCCCCCAAAAATGACACGTGACACAGCATTAACTTATTTATTTCAATTTTTTTACTATGCAACAGTATGCAACTGTTCAGACAGAAAAGCCTACCTGGAAGCTCCTCCTGGGGTGTGCTTGCTGTCTCAGAAACTGTTGCTATAACATCCAGGACATGCTGTACTGAACTCTCCTGGGAGCTGTCTGGATCCCTGATATTGGCCAGGGACTCTTCATTGTGGGTTAGTGGTGGTTCCCTAGCAGGCCCTCCCCCAGTAACCATGTGGTCATGGCCCACTGTAGCTGCTCTCCTCCATGCAGATGTGATCTTGTCAGTGGCCCTGTGGTGCACCTGCTCATATGTCCTGCTGTGGTCACCAACAGCACTGACATCATCTACTATCTGCCACCATATTCGCATCCTGTGTGCCATATCTCCCTGTCCCTTTTCCAGAAGAAAAGCACCATGTTGCCTAAAGCATCTACAATAACTTGGTTCTCAGCATCAGTGAAGGGGGATCTACATGGACTGGCATGCCTGGGTGGCATACTTGTAGTGTCCTAAAAGATAGCATAAGGATAATACACATAAGTATCAAATAACTACAAAATAACTGTTTCCAGATAAAACAGAAAAGGTAACCAGTCAGTATTATTCTCTGGAGATGTGAAATACTAACAACAAGCAGGATGCAAAACAAGGAGAGTAACAAGAGAAACATATCCTTGTTTGTGCTATAACAGTAACTCACATTTGCTCCTCCCCCAAAAAGAGCAATCCATCCTTGTTTGTGCCATAACAATAACTCAGCTTTGCTCCCTCCACCCAAAACAACAGGTAAATGACCTATTTTACTAACAAGCCATCTCTGAAATGCTAAAAGTGCTATCAAATGACCTGTCCCTGAATCATTTGTACATATTTATCACACTGCATTCCATTTTCATGTATTGGCAATCATGTATACCTCTGAAATGGCAATTCATTGTATCAATGCATTGTATGTCATATATGAAGGTACTGACCTTATCTCTTTTTTTCCCTCTCACTCCCAACCCTTATCTTCTCTTTTTTTTATTTTATTTTTATTTTTATTTTTTTATTACTTTTTTTATTACATGTTGTCAACTTGTGTCCATGTCATCCATGTGTACATCACTAAATGCTTCACAGCACAGTGGGGTAGGCCTGTCCCAGAGGATCAGCCTGTCCCCCCTCCACTGGCTCCAGCACCATTACCCAGCACATCAGGGAGCCAACCTGGCAGCCCCACCTCTGCTGCCGCTGCACTACCTACCCCCTCAGGTGGTTCTCCTGTGGAGACTGGTCCAGTGGTACCCTCCAGGAGCAGTCACCATCCCTGTTTCTTGTCTTGTTTGTCTGGAATTGCTACCTCACCTACTCAACTTATCTCACTCAGACATTCCTACATCCCTTCCCCAACATTCCTCTCTCTCATTCTCTCTCAAAAAAAAAAAAAAAAACGGGCACCTGTCCCACAAAAAAAAAAAAAAAAAATCTTTCCATACATAGCTCTGCATTTTGCACACATCTCCTTGACACACGTGATTTGGTCCAATTGGTCATCCCTCTCTATGGAGGTGACAGTCCAAATTCAGCTAATATTCTGCACATATGATTAGTTTTTAGTGCTGAAGAAATGGATAGCTATGGTTCTTTCCTACCTCCCTGATGCACATTCATGCCCTGACTTCCTTTTGTTTTTCCCCCTGCTTGGTCCCCATTTTACCACTCTCCTATATTACTCATTTCCTTTCTTTAATGGATTATTGAGTAATGGTGAGCATTGTGCCCCAATGTGCAGCAACAGTAATGCGAAAGTAGTTAAAAGTATTACATACAGCTGTATTTGAACCCAGTACCATCTGGCCCCAAAAAGGAATGTATCACTGCATTAGGTGCATTAACTGCATTAACACGTTCTGCCACAGAGTCATTTAAGTAGAAACTATTTTCCAGAGACACACTACTGTCAGACTTTATTCTTCACCCTGCTTGCTCCCCATTTCACCACTTTCCTATCTACCCCATGTTAACACCTTTTATCTGGTCTTTCGGCTTTTCCCGGTTCAACACACATAAATAGCAGAAAAAGCAATGGATACCTTCACTTTTTGGGTTCCATGTTTGTGATGATTCATAGCAATGGTGAGTGTCCTTAAAATGAAACAACACATCTTGTATAAACAAGTCATATCATT
The DNA here is from genome assembly GCF_019279795.1 of Protopterus annectens. Lineage (NCBI taxonomy): Eukaryota > Metazoa > Chordata > Ceratodontiformes > Protopteridae > Protopterus > Protopterus annectens. The sequence goes on along the minus strand of NC_056747.1, from coordinate 1,012,116,846 downwards.
GCATTATCACTTTGTAATGAAAAGTATTTTAAAGTATTAGATACACCTGTATTTGAACCTAGTACTATCTGGACGCCCCCTCCCCCAAAAAAAGGAATGTATTAATGCATTAACATGTGCTGCCACAAACTCAGTTAAGCAGAGGCTGTATTTAATAGATGCAATACTAACTATCAGACTTTAGCAATGTGACTCACATGTGTGCAGTGCTTACCTCTGCACAAACATGTGTATCTCACATGTGTATGCACTTTTCTAACCGTCACACAAACCCACTGCTTGCTGCGCTATGGAAATGTTTATATTACGCTGTATTACTGCTGTTTACTTTCCATTTCCTGTGCATGACATACATATGTCAACATTACAAACTGAGGGCCCTATCAAACAATATGTCACATATTTACAATACATCCTTCTGTTGCCACCCCCAAGCACTGCAATCCTGGTGTCTCAGTAATTTTTCCACACATATATCAACACCAGTACAAAATTTAATATCAAATGTAATGTGCTATGCTATGCAATGCACATCAATCTGGTAACATCCAGAACTACAACTATTGACCCATATGCCTGAAAATACTTATCTGGAAGGCAGGATAGTGAATCAGCATGGACCATTTCTACAGGGACATAGGTGACCTTCAACACACTTGACCCTACCCATTTGATTATTGTCAAGGGTACATCTTGCTTATTGAACCTCGTAGATTTCTTGGATACTGACCCCACAGACCTGGATGAGGGATAACAGGACATACCACCTATCTTGACTTATCCAAGGCCTTTGACACTATCCCCCATTTAAATATCTGTCATTATTTTCTGACTTAAGTCTTTAACGATTTGCCAATGATTTGTTAGAAAACCTCTATTTTATGAAAAATGGACCAAAAATATGAAGCAAAACTCTGGACATTCTGCAAAAATCTGTGCAGGTGAGAGGTGTGTATCAGACCACTAACTGAGTACAATGCTCCCTTCTGTCTGCACCTCACTAGATACCTGCAGCAATTGGAGAAAACACAAGGTTGTGCCTGGGACATTCCAGGGCCTCCAAACATGACATACATTGAAAAACTGAAAGACCTGTCAGTGTACTCAGTGTAATGCAGGCTGCTGAGAGGTGACCTATGCCTGCCCTACACAGCAGTGTCAGGCCCTCCCATACTGGAAATGCTACACATCTGCAAATCAAATGGGACAATAATAACTTGGTCCAGGGTTCTCAATCTAGCTGGTGACATAAACAGAACATGCCGAGGAGACAGCTCTCCCAATGACTCACACTCCTCTGATATAGACTCCCACTGCATGTGAATCAGTGCTTCTCAATGACCTTGTTCAAGTGCAACCTTGACTACCTGTTGAGTGATTGTAAAGTCACCTCTGGGGTGGCACCTATATCGCTCATGGACAGGGCCAGTTGGTGCTACTCACAAAAACACTCTGCTAACATGACCATCCAACTATGCTCAATAAGAGTACTTGTGTTTTTACACAGCTAGGCTTCTAAACACTGTAGGGCCATTAGAGTAGCAGCCTCCTATGTATATATGAAGTTATGAGCCTATGCAGGTCTCCGATTATTTTGTCTTCCACATGGCCTGCTAATGTCATCTGCTATACGTTCACCTGCAGTCTTGCAAAAGTCAGACTTGTGCAGTGGTGCTTGTGTAACATACTGTGTTCTGTAGTCTGTGCATTTCGATAGGCAGGGGTTCTGTTTTCACTTCAGTCAACTGGGTATGTATCTGTGTCTAGCCAGAAGAGCAGAAGTGTGTATCCTACAGTTACTGCTCCAATCCCATGGATTGCCAGTATTTTGATGCTTGCACATGCCTACAGATCCATTTCATGCAGGGCTCCCACCTTCTTCTCTCCAACATGCACTGCTGATGTAATCCACTATAAGCTGACCTGCAACCATATAAAAGGCAGACTTGTGCTATAGTGCTTCTGTAAAGTACTGTGTTCTGCAGTCTGTGTTCTTAGATAGGTAGGGGTTCTATTCTCACTGCAGTCAACTGTGTGTGAGCTGTTGCTTGTCATTACACAGAGCATTTTACAGCAGCATGAGGGACACTGTTATATTCTCCTCAACAGACACTGCTGATGTCATCAGCTATAAAGTATTGTCTGAGACACTCTGAGTCAGACTTGAGCTATGGCGCTTGTGTAAAGTACTGTGTTCTGTAGTTTGTGTACCTTAGATAAGTAGGGGTTCTATTCTCACTGCAGTCAAGTGTGTGTGTGTGTTTGTGAAGTTGCTTGATAGTAGACAGAGCATTTTACAACAATATGTGAGACATTGCTTTTACCATCTTCCTCTCAACAGACTCTGCTGAATTGTGGATATGCAGTATACACACCAGGGCAGGGTCAAAGATGTCCTGTTGTCCAGGCACAAGTCACCCCATCCTTTCCAATACAGATTTCAAAAACAGGGCTTTCAGTATATGCACATATGTCATGGCATGGTTTGTAGGACCTGTATTTTCTTGGTGTGAAACCCCCATGGTCTGTCCAGCTGCTGCAGGTGTCTAATAATGTACATGCAAAAGGAAGAATTATACTGTATTAGTGTTAAGATTAGGTTTGAGTACAGTCCTGTTATATTCTCCTCAGATCTGGATATAATGTTTTGATTTCTGAGGTGTACAACTTAGCCTTTCCATACCACTGTATGTAGTCGAAGTTCAGATTGCTACCTACATGCATTCCCAATTCTTGCACCACTGGTTTTAGCATAGAGGGGAGTGTTGTCAATGGTGTATTTACCAGGAAATTCCACTTTGCATAAGGCACAAATCCTGACATATTCTGCACTTATTAGTAGACCGTGTGGCTTTTACACCAATCATTTGTGTGTGTTAGCCCCTCTTGTACTATAGTCACATCATTGGCTTGCAACCAATATACATGAATCAGCAAACATAGTAAGCTACAGGTTGTATTTTGAAGCCTGGACTGTTCAGAAATAGATTCTAAACAGTATAGGGCCCAGCATGGTAGAGGATGATTCACCAACTTTCACAGTATTTGGTCTGTCACTGAGAACTGGAACTGCTATTCTCCAGCTGGTAGAGTTTCTGAATGACACCTGCGTAGGGGGATTGTGTCCAAATTCTAGGACAGATCAAGATAGGCAGTATGCACTGTATTACCTCATGCAGGCCTATCACACATTAACAATGGGCTGACACAATATCACAGATTGCCTATAATGTGACTCAGAACATGCACCTACCTGACACGGTGTGATACACACTTTAACACACCATCCAGATGGACTATGTTCCCTTAGATGGGTGTACATCAACATGCATCCATCTGAGTGGGCTGGGGACAGCACCTGATGCATGAATGTATAGACACATCCTGACTCTCCTGATCTGTGAGGTAGACCAACATGTCATCATGGACCTTCTCTAAATGGACACTAGTAATATCCCAGTTTTCTGCCATAGACAAGTGTGTTTTTGATGCTGTGTCTATGTCTGTTACATCTGTCAGATGTCCTCAGAGAGCATCATCCTGTGGAACTTGAAAAGGCCAAGGCCATCAAGAGCAGTCCACACTGAGGTATTCACTCCACAATGACAGATGTGGTCATCAACACCTATATCACCAAGTGGGTAGAACATTGGATCACATACGTGACATCTAAATATGTAGTAATCTGTTAAATGACCTATATCTCATGTCCAGTGATCAAGTGTGTACATCAGGGCTGTCTGCTAGGCCCTTTCCTGTCCATGATTGAAATCACAGATATCAAGAATGGCATACAAATCCTCTGTCCCAATAGCTGTCTGGAGGACTACAGATTGTAGACAATCAATGACCCCAGCTGTGATATTGGTATAATACAGACGTTATCAACACACATCAAAGATTGCTGCCACAGCCATGACAACACATGAGATGAAAAAAAAACATGTGGAGGTTTGTTTCATTATGCAAAGAAATGCACAGACCAAGGGTAAAGTAGACTTCACACCCTATCAGCAGACCAGTTGTTATGTGTCCTGTGTCCTGGGATATATGGTATGTGGCATGTCCACCAGCATTCATCCACAGTGGTGAGTACCCTCTTGAATGTAGCACAACTACTGAGTATGTGCAGGACATCCACATGACAGACCATAATACCTTCATAGTTGTCAGCCTTCACCACACCAATACCTGAGTACAATGCACCCTTCCTCATTTCCCTCCATACACATCTTACAATGATGTGTAACTGAAGTGTACCACCTTTGTCAGTGTGAGCTGTCACACATCTATTTGTGCATACCTAGGTATTACTTTTATTGCATAAACATTACTGTCTGATGGTACGGACCCCCCATCAAGGTGCAATACCACATGCATGTGTGACATCTGTTTCAGTGATGCAGTCATGACATACATAGCTGTTTAATGACATTGATGGCATAGTTTACATTCATGACAGTGTGGATTGGGCCATTTATATCTCTGCCATGCACACCAGTCAACTAGCCTGTAGTGATCATAATGCCAAGTGTGTCTCCTCACACCTCCTGCATATGTTAGTGTCAGGAGAGTGTGCTTGATTACACTCATAGACTGCTGATATGTCTTAATAGTTGTACAAGTGTGTTGGTGCAGAACCATCTATGATCTCTCAGAAACACATATGTTGTGTCAGACACATGGGTATTACTGGTGATATTATTCTGATATTGTCAATAATAATGTGTGATGGTTTTATTGTTGGCCATGAGCCTGTATCTGTATCCTACTTGTTGGAAGCCACTGCTGACAACACAGGCATACTCAGGCAAATCAGTTTGCACAGCTTTACAATATGTACCCAACCCAAATTGTATTTAACATCCATGATACAGGTCCTCTCTATTGTTCTTGTCTGGATGCTTATATTACACAGACATCCTCCACTGTTATGTCAGCTTGTGTCACAGTCACATCACATACATTTGTCTCTGTGCAGTATGTACTGTGGAGATGTGATTAGTGTTTCTGCTGCAACTGTCTTCCTTTATATTTCCTAATGTGTGGTACATTACAGTGTTTCACCTGTCCACCTTCCTAGTGTTGAATCCCATCCATGTACATTTATAGATCATTGACACAACTTGTACAGACTGCCTGGAATGGGATTCCACAATAATCAGCACTATATACACTGTCCTGTCCCTGCAACATAATATATTAATATATGAAAAACCCTGGTGACCATTCTGGCATTCCACACAATCCAGTTAGCCCAGTATGCTGCAGTCTATACATACACTGTCCTGTCCTGATACACTCTCCTGTCCTGTCCCCGCAACATAATATATTAATATCTGAAAAACCCTGGTGGTCCTTGTGGTATACCATGCAATCCCACTATCCCAGTATGCTGCAGTGTACACATACACTGGCCTGTCCTGTCCCCGCAACATAATATATCAATATATGAAAAACCCTGGTGGTCCTTGTGGCATGCTGTGCAATCCCACTAACCAAGTTTGCTATGCTGTAACTAAATTTGCTATCCGTGTTGTTTTACATGGTTTTCTGGCCACCATGAAACCCTGGCTGCTTATGTTTGAAGGTGAACCACAGCATGAATATTCATTTAGAGCTGCCGTTCATCACACAAACACATAAACACAAAGCCTACACAAAGTTTATTGAATACCTGGGATACTCCTTCAACTTTCTTTTTATATGACATATTCCCCTTTACTGTTAACTTATTTTTTACCTGTCTCCACAGGAAATCCTGACACTCTACTATGTTGGTACACCCCTTTTTCTTTACTTTAATGACTTTAGTCACTTCTGATAAAGTTTATCACGGATTTACCTAATAATATTGTTTCATCACATTATTATACCACATCCTTCTATATTTCTCTGTTAATTTTTATCTTTCTGTTTGTATTAGACTAAATTACTTTTCATTTCTCTACAAACTGTCTAAAATTTCTCTAAATATTAAATGATTGTCATATAACTATAAATTCTTAACAGATGTTTTTATATTATGTCTAATTTGTTATAATTATTTAAACTGCAGATGTTTTTGTTTTATTTTTGAAGATTATAAAATTATTGTTCTTAAAATATTTTGTAATAATTTGGAGCTTTTCTCCCCGGGCCTCCATTGAAAATTAGCTTCTGCCAAGTTGGACTTTCCCGGTAATCAAATGTCAATAAATAAATAAATAAACAAACAAACACGTTAGTCACTTACTGTATCACAGTCTCTTCTGGTAAAGTCTAGGAAGGATAGTTTATTTATGACTGAGTTTGATTTTATTCAGGCTAAAGTTGTCACTATGTTACTATTAAGTTCTGTGTTAGTTGCAAAGGGTAAAACCGTGGATGAAGAGCAGACACTAGGTTTGTTGGTGTGGTAATAAAGATCTTGCACACCCTAGAAGAATTTTATACAGTTTGATGCCATTTTGTTTAGCATGGTACCAAGTGACTGGTGAACAGATACTCAAACAATTTTTCTAGTTTCATTCTGCACATACAAGCATTCTTCTGTAACTGCATCTATTTCATAAATTCTAACAACTTCAGTGTAAAGCAATGCTCCAATGCTAATGTTTTTTAGAATCCAGGCCAAAAAAGAGTTTACACAGGACACTAAAATAACCACCAAATGTGAGGGCTAGAGATGAGACACTTCAAACTTTAGTGTAATGAGTCTTTAATAGCTGCTTTCATCATACAAATGACTTTTTCATAAAAAATACATTAACAAACTTCACATATGCATTTAAATAGATCACTTAAACCAATCACATTAAAGAACAAATTAATTAATTTTTCCATTCTTGAACAGGTACTTCTAGATATAAGGGGTGGGAACTACAAGAATAAGCTGGAGGTAAAGGAAACAGCTGAGATTTGGGGCTGATAAATACACCGGTCTGAATGAGGTTATAAATATTGTGTTTTTTAAGAAGCAGAAGGCTTAAATTAAATAAAGTTTAATTTTATAGTTTTAGATTTGAACATTTATTACATGTTTTTGGTTTATAAGGCTTTAGATATTTTATTGCTTTTTACTTGTTTCTTAATTGTTTCAGTATTTCGTCTCTATCCCTCCCATTTGGTGGTTATTTTAGTGGTTTTGTTGTTTTTACCACTGTCGGTTTTGGCTGGTTCGTGTTTTTTAGAGTTTACACAGGAAGGAGGATTTGACATCTGTGCAAGCATAAAACAAAGAAGTCAGGATGAAAATAGCAGCCAGATACACATTAGATTTATGGCAAGATGAATTTCAATGAACCATTAATGGGAAGGTCTGGGCTAGTATATGAAAAACACATTGATTGAATGCAGTTTAATTGACATTTTTGTAGGAGCAAAGCTCTCTACACCAATAAACAGGAATGAGAACACTGTCCCAGTGCTAGCTGTTATGATAATCATCTTTGGGGTTGCTGCATTATACAGGAATGAAGAAATCCACCATTCCTTAACCAGTATTGATGAATTTTTATAAGGAACAGAAAGTGCTGCTCTCACAACTGTCTGTAAAAAACTGTCCAACTCCTGTCAACATAATCTATTAAGTCTCTTAAATTCAAGTATATTTTCTGAATTAAAAAAATGTAACATAAAACTGATATGTGTTGATTTAAATAAAAAGTCTAACTAAGATACCATTAAAAGGGGCATAATGAGAAAGTGCACTAATGGAAAATATGAAAAGCAAACTGTATGATAAACATGGAACAGTGCATGACAAGCATGAATCACACTCATATAAAATAAGAGATGCAAGAAATAATGGCATGGTCAGAGGAAATGAGGGTGTAGAAAGAGTAAAGGACTATTTTCACCTGATGTATGTAGAATTGTACAGAATAAGCCAAACAGAGAAATGACTTGGATCACTGGAGATGTGGTCAAAGTCATTGGCAGATTATAATAGGGGTGACACAACAATGGGGGGGGGGTGTTCAGTGCAGGAGTAAGGCACTGCAATCATAGCTGATTTGAATAGGGTTGCCATGTTTTTTTACTGAAATAAATAAATAAATGCCTGATTTAAGAGATGGCAAGGATCCAGAAAGATTGCAAACATTAAACAGTAATGGAATGGTCATGGTGTAAAAGAACAGTAGTGGTGCTGATAACATTTTTTATTTTCTTTTTAATTCTGTGGGGGCAACTAAATATGGCTTTGCAGAACAAGTACTTTGCTGTGGAAGCTGGCAATTTAAGCAATTGTTTGGTTGTGTAAAATGGATAAAATGGAGATGAAATACAATTTGACTATTTTATTGCAGTTGGGCACTGGGGATGTGCACAAGCAACAAAATAAACTATAGCTGCTGGGCACAATGGCTGGCTGTAGATGAAAATGACTGACTGCAATTATTTCTATAATGTTCTGGTGGAAGCAGCAGCATTTTGATATGTAAAATCGACACTGACAGTGCAAGTAATAAGGTGCCTTTTATACCGTCATGTGTACATAGTAAAGACTACAGCAAGCACTATAATGTACTTCATGTAGTATAACAAAGCATTTAAGTTAGATGATTTTAAATAAGAACTAACACTAACTATTCTTATTTTAAAATAGTATGAGAGAACGAGGGAATGAGTTTTAGCACATGAGAGGGTATCATATTTAGGATATCAGGGAGAATGGAACAGCTTTGACATTTTTCAATGCATTTGTAGCATTTATATGGGTGGTTAAAAGAGAAAACAACATTATGAGTGCTTATTGCTATTATTTTTAAATTAAGGATTGCATTTAAGGAGTGAACATTATTGTTTCATTTCTTTGCAATACTGTAATTTCTTTCTGTTAAATACTAAACTACATGCCATGTGTGAGCCTTAAACACATGACTTAGAGTCATTGTTTTGCTGGACTGAGGTGCATGTGCTACCAGTTAAACCACTAATTTGCAGGCACATAAATAGCTGCAGGCTAAGTAAGTAAATGTTAAACATTTTAGGCATGGTGAAGTTGAAGACAACATGGGTAGAACTCACTTCTGCATTTTTAGGTTACTGCTTCTGTACTAAAATTGAATTCTGTACTCTGTTAATAAATACTTATTTTTACTGTGCTCCAGTGGTTCCACACCCTTTTACATTATACAAAATTATAAACAGACCAGAGTAGAGCAGCTTTCCAAGTGACATCCAGTGATCTGCACAAGTTCAGAAACATAACTACTTGCTCTGTTCTTCAGAAGCAGTTAACATATTAAAAAAAAATAACGTGCCTTGTTCATCCTTACAAAAATAAATGCCCTGTTGGAGGTAGAAAACCCTTTCATAGAGCATGCATGCAATTATTGAGAGCCTACCAAAAAGAAAAATAGTTGACTTCACTGTTTGACTGACATATGTGAGAACGCAAAGAAACTAAAAGGCTAGAATTTATAGTTTTTTATGCAGACTTGAGGAGCTAATTCAGTTAAAACAAAATGTATTAGATTTAAGTAGATATTTTCATAGTCATCTCCTAAAAAATGCATGCACAAAATATAAATATATGCCTTACTAGATACCTGGCAATCCTGCACAGTCATGTTTTTCCTTAAAACAGCATATGCACTTCTAACCATTTCAGCAACTGCTTTTATTATTGTGGCCATTACTTTTTATCACAAACAGATGCCTGAGGGATATGCAGTCAACAAAGTGGCTATAACTGCTGGTTTGGGGTGAAGGGCTTGTCTGCAGATGAAAGCACCTTACAATCTTGTCATTTACTCATTTTAAACAATCATTAATCTGGCTTTGCAGAGCTAATATGCGTTTGTGTGAAGTAAGTTGAAGTACCATACTGTGACTGCTGTCAATAACATATTAAAGAGGCCATTATTTTAATTGCAATCAGATGTCTGATGTGCACTCCATCAACAAAGTGACTATAACTGCTAGAAGGGGGTGGGATGTCTGGTTGTGGATGAAAGCAACTTACCTTTTTGTTGTTTGTGCATTTTAATTAATAATTAATTTGGTATTGGCAGACTGGCATGCCTTTATGTGAACTAACTGAAATACCTTAGTGTGGAAACAAACTTGAGATATATTGCTGTAATCCCAGGTACCCACAGATAACAATGTGGCTTTCTGTTGGAGAAACCCATTGACCCTGTTGTCATGATCAAGTTAGTCATCAGTCTGGCTTTTCAGGAATAGTGAGCATTTATGTAAAGCAAGTTGTACTAATTTACTGTGGGAATTTATTATCATAATCAGGCATGTAAGGTATACACAGTCACAGACATTGGGTATGGGCATTCATGAATAATGACAGCAATGTGATTGGTCATTTACTTCTTCTTCTTCTTTCGGCTTTTCCTGGTTACTGAACAGGGTAATTTTCTAGTTAGTAAATTTGTTTCACTTCTTGCTGGCAGAATGTTCAGAACTACTCAAATTTGAACTCAGATGTTCAAACAATTTTTTTAAACAATTATTATAATTTAAAACAATCTGGTAGATAATTATACATTTAAAACACTCAGAAAGGTAAAGCCAAAGGAACATGTCTATTTATGCATGGTCTTAAAAAGCAAAAAAGGTGGTGGGGGGTGCATTGTTTGAAAATTTCCCAAGGCCCAAGGTACACTTTATCTGCCACTGTTATCAGACTTTATATCCAGGTTTTTCAACTGCTGGTCAGAAGACTGGGTCCAGTCTGACAGAAATTTCCTTCTGTTCCATGAAACAGTTATTGCTGCTAATACACCTGGACAGAGCCGGCTCCAGCACTAGGCAACCAAGGCAGTCACCTAGGGCCCACTGGCTGCGAGAGGGTTCCCACTGGCTGGGAGGTGGCTACTTGCTGTGAGACTTATTTTTTAATTTAAAAAGTTGTTGTTTTTTGCTAAGGGTGTTCTTCTTTAAGAAGAATGCCCTTTCCATCTGGTCACACAGAAATGCCAAATGTGTTGCGTCTGTGTGACCTGCTGTTTACATTTTCATCTTCTGCATGCCTGGAATTTGAATGCCAGAAGACATTTGAAATGTGGACTACAAACAGAGAAGGGAGAAGTAGGTTTGTGTGTGTTTAAGTGGTAGGTAGATAAGTGTCTGTGTATGTAAGAAGTAAGTAGATAGGTGTGTGTGTATGTGTGTGTGTGTGTGTGTGTGTGTGTGTGTGTGTGTGTGTGTGTGTGTGTGTGTGTGTGTGTGTGTGTGTGTGTGCGTGTGTGTGTAAAAGAGGTAGGTAGGTAGGGATGTATGTATGTGTGTGTGTGTGTGTGTGTGTGTGTGTGTGTGTGTGTGTGTGTGTGTGTGTGTGTGTGTGTGTGTAAAAAGAGGGAGGAAGGTGTCTCTCAGCTTTCCAGATTTTCACAAAATGTACAGATTTTTGTCTCATATTTTTAGCCTGTTCCTATAAAATTTGTGGGTTTTTTGGGGGTTTATTGTGGCAAATCTGTGATGACAGAATTCACTAAATAATGACAGGTATTTGAGTTTCAGACTTCATATTCTTCAGAAAGTTCATGATAACACAATACTTTTTATTCTAGGAACTTTATGAGGGCTTTATCCCACCATTATTTTTGGCTTTTCCCAAATGTTTTGTGCTAACAGATTGAGGAGAATTGTGTGTGTGTGTGTGTGTGTGTGTGTGTGTGTGTGTGTGTGTGTGTGTGTGTAAAAGGGAGATAGGTAGGTAAGTTAGGTATACCTCTCAACTGCCCCTGATTTTCAGGAACATTTCTGATTTTTGACTGAAATTTTAGCTCTGTCCCTCTTAATCTCACCTAAAACTAGTGACGTTTGGAGAAAAGGTAATGAATTATACTTAATAATTAGAGTTACTGACTTATTTTACTTTAGAAAAATGCAAATTCACCCATGTTCTGTTATTTTGTCAATGCCTCAAGTTAATGTCTTTGTGTCTTTCGGCTTTTCCCGGTTAGGGGTTGCCACAGCGGAACTCCAGTCCACTAATGATTGGCAGTAGATTTTTACATGCTGGCTTGCCGGGCCTAACGCATAACCTTCAACGAAGGAAGGCCCATTTACGCATGTCGACACACAGAAGACGCTCTAATACTCATATATGAAAAGTGTCCCTTATTATTTCTGGATTTGTCCCTTTTTGGTTAAGAGCTATGGGTAGGTGTGTGTGTGTGTGTGTGTGTGTGTGTGTGTGTGTGTGTGTGTGTGTGTGTGTGTGTGTGTGTGTGTGTGTGTGTGTGTGTGTGTGTGTGTGTGTGTGTGTGTGTGTGTGTGTGTGTGTGTGTGTGTGTGTGTATAAGAGGTAGGTAGATAGCATACCTCTCAACTGTTCAGATTTTTGCAGAATGTCCAGATTTTTGCCCCATATTTTTGGTCTGTTCCTCATAAAAAGGACTGAAGTTTCAGACTTCATACCCTGGCAATGATTTACCAGCATTTCTCACTTAGTATATTTGATTTCTATGGTCACTTTATATATCTATATCTTTCTTAGTCAGAGAGATTACTATGTTGGCATACAATGCTCAAAAATGATGGTTTTAATTGGTTCCTTATAATGTTTTTTTTATTTCTGCCTTAGTGATCCTTGAAATAATTCTATTTTCACCAGTCCCCAAATGTAAAAAGGTTGAAAACCACTGCTTTATATCCTTCAGAAAATTCACTCTCTCAAAGAAAGTGACTCGAGTTAAAAAATTATTGGCATTTACTGTATGTCATTTGTTTGACAATAGTTACTGGCTTTGGATAAATAACTGAAAATATGGGAAGACCTTCGAGAATGTCAAGCAAATTAGAAGACCCAACTCCCTTTCAAAAAATAGAGCTTTAATTTGTTGGTTCAACTGCGTATCAGCTCATTGTTGAGACTGTCATTTAACCCAAATCCTAACCCCCAGAGCTTTATGCAGCTTTTACTTTTAGTTACGCTGCAAACCAAAGATTTTTAACAAGATGTCAATATTTTCTATATCTGTGAGAGAGATTCCTGTGCCATAACATCTTGCATTCATCTTGCTGTAGATGTTGCTGGTTTTGTATTGTTTATCCTGGGACATTAAGATGTGGCAGTTTGGCTTGGGTGCTTTCTGATATAATAACAGAGAATACAAAATGTATGATTGTTCCTTGCTTGAGATGATTATGATTTCTAAGGTACAGTTGGTCTCTTGTGAAGTCAATAAGTATGACATTAGTCACCAGATCCGAAAATCCGCATTAAAAATAATTATGAAGTTTTTTTAATGATTTTACAGGAATATGTGACTGTTACTATGATTCTGTATGAGCTGGAAAAAGTAATGGGAGTATACTGCATTTTCCAGCAGATATAAATATGAAATGTAAACGCTTCACTGAAAATATTATGATGCTGACCATACAATCCTGTGTAGATTAATGACAACCAAGAAATATAGGTCTGTTTAGATTCCTAAAGAAGCAATTAATGTAATCAAAGAGAAGAGTAACTTGTGTCTGGCAGTTAATAATGCTAGAAATGATGTTAGTATACTTGTTTATTTCTAGATTCAAAAATTTGCAAAAAAAAAAAAAAATATCCATTTGAAGAATAATTATGTGAAAATAACTAGACAGTAATTTTTAGAAAATTATACTAGGCTGATCTACAATAAATTGATAACTTTAAAAGCAAAAGGTAAAATATCACACAGAATTACCATTCAGTAAAAAAGAGCCAGCCAAGCTTGAGTGTTCAATGTGCATTACCTTAACCTCCTGCTGGGAATCCAGATTGGATATGTGCTGAGAAGTCATGTAGCTGAAACATACTGGTATGTCCTTAAGGAGTTATTTGAATACATCCAATGGGTCTCCTACAGAAGATTTAAGGTATTATGCAGTGAAGACAATAGCTTAAAACCATCTCATCATTTAGATGATAAATATAAATGCTCTATGTCTCAAACTTGGAATAAGCTCCCTAACAATTTACGATATAGCCACTCTGCCTCTCTTTTCAACAAACAATTGAAGAACGACCTGACTAGCTCACCCTCCTGTACCTGTCAACACCCTACCTAACTATTACCCCAGCTATTCTACAGTACAAGTCCCTCCTAACCCAAATTTACTTTCTCTTAAACACTAGCACTGAGATCCCTCATTAGTATTTTTGAGCCTTTCTAAACTCAAACCTTATTTTATCTCTTCTACTACTACCAGTCTTCCCATCCACTCTCCCAGTACTGTTTAACTCTTTCTCTCTATACTTTCTTGACCCTCTGAAACTTTTCTTGTCTTCTTGTGTGTTTTTTGACCATTTTGACTGGTTTGGTTTCTTTTCTTCCTTTCCTTCAATGTAATTTCCCTTCTACTACTTATTGTTTCTCTCCCTCTACTAACTTGATCTAACAATATTAACAGAATCTCAAGGGCTTTCATTTTACCCTCTTTCCAAACTGCTTTTTTCTTGTAAAATGTTACATTTTATCTCTGCTGATTTTTTTATGTATGATAGAGTCCCGTAATTGTACAGCATTATGGTACCTTGTACTTTATTTCTTTTATACCTAAAATGTATGTATTTGCTAACTGAAACTCTGTACTTGTTCTTTTATGTGGAGCTTTTTTCCTCGGGTCTCTGAAAATGGGCCACCAGCCCAGTGGACTAACTTGATTAACAAAAGACGAATAAATAAAATAAATAAATTAATAATAGACATAGTAGAGAGATCTGATTAGTAGAGGGTAGTAATGTGAGTCTAATGGCCCTCTTGTCATTTGCTGATTTTAAAAAGCTTTTAAACCAACCTAAAATATACTACTGTAGCCATTACTGTTATTAGTTTTTAACACAATAAGGCATCTGATGTGCATGCAGTCAAGGCCAGTCCTTAGATGAAAATGACTGACCATGCCACCTTTTAATCTAGCTTTGCAGGACCACTCATGTAAAGTTGGCTGGAATAGTTTCTTTCTTTTAACAATTTTATCACAACAGATGTGAGGTATACATAACTAAATAATATGGCTGTAATTGGTGAGTACAGCCATTGTTGATTATAATAACAGCAGTTTGAGTGATATCTTATGGGTGAAATACTCTGAAATCGATACATGTGTTATCATTGGTTATAGATTTTGTTTAATTTATGGCTGAAAAAATGTTCAAGTCTGCAGATTTAAACCATATTTGTTTATTACTTAATTTATAATCTTGTTGATAAGTTTGCATTAAAAAACATCAGAAATGATAAATCCGAGAGAGAATGTGCATGTATGAATAGTACTCAGATAAAAACAAGAGTATGTCTGGGGCCCGAGGTGCACTTAATCTGCCACCACCGTCAGTGCGTCTTATTTATTTGTTGATGTAGATCGAGATCCTTTGTATGGGTGGTTGAGGAACCACAGGCACAGGAAGTCAAATAGGATATGGTTTTTGATGGCTTAAAAACAAGGCAAAGGTCACTGTGAAGAAATCAACAGGAGAATGTGTAGAAGGAGAGGGTTGTCAGTCTATCAGTATAATTAAGAGACTGGAGGCCAGTGATCTTTATAGTTAAGAATCTCTCAGGCCTCTCATGTTGGAAAATACATTAGGTGCATGCCAAAAGCAGCATTATATTTAATTACCGCCCTTACTAGGGATGAGAGCAAGAGAACTTCTTTAACTTAAGAAGAGATGACTTTGGAAATTAGAAGAAGTCTGAAGCATTGTTGAGACGTGATGGTCAAATGAGCGTGAGTTGACAGCATAGGTTTGATGACAATTTCACTGTGAAGGGGGTAGGAAATTTTTGTTTACCAAATAAAACCCCACTACAGTTCTTAACATTTAGTTTAATACCATTGTTAGTTCACCAAGAGTTGGCACAGTCAACTGCTGCTAAAGAAAGTGAGTGTTAAAAGAGGAGATGCCAGTTGCTCCCAACTCCCAGTCATAACCAAACTTAGATAATCACAAACGTGGAACATTAGAGGGGATACCAGCTTAACAGAATCCAAAAAAAAAAGATCCCAGTAAAAAGTCCTGTAGGATACCACTGGTAACTTTATGTGCTGAGGAGTTTCCTGCAACTTTCACTACATATATTTTGTCAGTCAAACATTTAGATATCCATCAGACAATGTACAGATTTACATTAAGTTTAGTATGTTTATCAATAATAACTGCACAGGGGATTGTACTAAAGGTCTCGGCAAGGTGAAGATATGCAGTGTAAAGGGAAGGACTATTATCTGCAGGTTTATTTACCTTTATGAAAAAGTCTACAAGATTATGGAGATAACATCCTTAACAAAATCAAATTAGTTTGGGTCAAAGACTAGGAGGTTTCAAATGCTTCTGTCAAGGAGATCAGATACAATGTGCTCCATAGTCTTTCATATATAATCGGTGAGACTTATTGATTTATAATTGCTATCACTGATGATCGAACTGCTCTTGTGTAATGTGATGACAGATGCAGTTATCTAAACATCAAGTGTGAAATGTATGAAATGTCTGAGGTTAAAAAGTTTAAGCTGAGGCTCAGCCAGGTTATTTGTTGTGCTAGTTAGTAAGAAACATCATACATTATCAGGGCCTATGGATGTTGTGATTTTAACTTTGGATAGGGGTAACAGAACTTGGTGTATGGTAATTTTAGGACACGAGGTTTAGATGATAGAGAGAACAACTGAGTGGGTACAATTATTGTAGGCAAGCTCAGAGTGTATTTAAGTGTTACTTATTGGATTTTTAACATAACCTTCATGAGTTCATATTGGATTCAGCGCAGATCTTTCCTTTCCCAGGATAAAGTACAAGAGACCATTTCTTTCATTAAAAAAGTATGCCATTTTCTTGTAACAGCAGCAATACAGTATGTGTGGACCATAGCCTCCTTATTTTGATAGTACTTATACAAGAATATACATGAGAAAGCCACAGTGGGTAATCAAGAATATCTGGAGGTAAGCAACACTTTTACCTTTTCCCATCCTGATGAGTATCTTAAGTTTGGGAGCCATTTTAAGAATCCAGTTTCATATTTAGGGTTGATTTTCATTGTTAAGAGACCTCATCAACAACTCTTTGAGTTTGTTGCTTCAGCAGATTTTAGATTTGTGTTTGGAGGAGGTTATCAGTTGATGTTTCCACTGCGAAAAAAATTGGAGTCAGGCTGTAATGTGCAGGCAGCCATATCTTGCCTTTTATTGTGTTTAGTTTCATTCAAGACTAACACATATCTTTCCAAAAGCAGTTTTCAAGATGGCTATTCATCAGACTGTTAATCTTCTAGTATTGTTTCTGAAGTTTGAGGTAAAAGCAATAATCAAGCAGACAGTTGCAAATGCATGCCATTGTATCATTCTGCCAGTAAGAGGTCTGGAAGCCTGGACTAGTTATATTATAGGAAATCAAGTGGGAATGCATTATGCATATAAAATATATAATAGGAGTAAAGGGTATAATAAAAATGAAGTAAGCAATGTAGTAGGATGCTCTAAAAGTAATTGTAATACTCTCAATACAATTTTATCTTTGGATTATATTGCCCCTTAAGACTAAAATCTTTAATGTAAGAATTACCTTAATTAATAAGCATTTTACCTTTATACATGTATTACCAAACCCATATGCAAAGTATAAGACACATATCACTTAATGTACCCCAAAATCATCAACAGTATAATAGTAGCACACCCTGATTTAATTTAGTATACATTACTGACACTGTATAAGCCACGGTGGTACAGCAGTAGCATTGTTGCCTCACAGCAAGAGGTTCTCCTGATCGATTCTCGGCTGGAGTGTCTTCTGTGTGGAGTCTGCATGTCCTCCCCGTGGTCAAGTGGCCTCCGAAAGACATGCGTTAATGGGCGTGCCTTCGCTGAAGGTTGGGCATCAGGCTGGCAACTCGGCACCATAAAAATCTACTGCTAATCATTAGAGGACCGGAGTTCCGCTGTGGCGACCCCTAACCGGGAAAAGCCGAAAAGACAAACAACAACATGAAGCAGGATTTATGGGTACCTTTAGTGAAAATGGCTAATCTGAGTTCATACTTGGCTTTATACATCTAATGTTAGAGTTAAGGTTTTTCTTATCCTTAGGTTCATAGGTTCATAGGTAGGTACTAGGCTGTCTGCCCAAAGGCATTTATAAGCCTAGCCGGAATGGGTTGGCTTTTGCCGCCCCCCTTAGATTAGTTCCCTGTGCCTCACTCCAGCAGAGCCATTGAAGTGATCCCCGGGGTAAACTTTCTGTTTCCCATCCACTCGTCAAGGTTTCTCTTGAAGAGGGTTAGCGATGAGCTCTGCCTAATGTAGATTAGAATCTTGTTCCAGAGCATGGGAAGTCTCTGGGACAGGAATCTATCCCTCCAGCACGTCCTATTTATTGTTGTGGTGAGGTTTAGATCCCTGGAGCGTGTGGCTCGAGGGTATATGGTTTTCTTTAGGTGGAGCATGTCCATCAATTCTGGGTTGAACATGGCCTTGTATGTCAGGCAGAGATCACCTCTGAGTAGGCGGTATGCAACCGAGTACAGCTGGAGTTTCTTCAGTCGAGATGCATAGGGCATCTGCTTGTGGCCAGTGATCCTCTTGGCGAGGTACCTCTGTGGTATTTCCAGTTGTTGCAGGTGTCTTGTAAGGTACATCCCAAATGGGGCATTGTACTCTATGATGGGTCTGATGAGTGATGCGTAGAGGGGCCCAATGACCTCTTTTGATCTGGATGCAAACCCTTTTGTGATTAGGTGGGCCACATAGAAGGATTTTCTAACATATTTGTCAATGTGATTATCAAAGGAGAGGTTGCTATCTGCTTTGGTCCCCTGATCCCTTATTACGTCTTCCGTATTTAGGGGGCTACCACCTATGTGATAGTTTATGGGTACTTTGTTTTTTCCAAAGGGGATGACTATGCACTTTTTGGCATTTAGCTTGAGGCCATGGTTTTGACACCATGTATCTGTCTCACTGAGACCCTTTTGGAGGATGTCTGTGTCAGCCGGAGAGTCAATTATAGCCCCTAGTTTGCAGTCGTGTGTGAACTTGGTCAACCATAGTCCTCCTGTGCTTGCCTGTACCTCTGAGAAGCATATGACAAATAGGAGGGGTCCTAGGACTGAGCCCTGGGGAATGCCACTTGTAACCAGTTTATTTAGAGTCAGATCTAGCTCCCACAACTCTTACCATGTGGGTTCTGCTTGTGAGCCAGTTGGCAATCCATCTCGTGACGCAGGGGTTTATGTTCAGGCTGGTGAGCTTGTCTATAATACCTGAGTGGGGAATGGTGTTGAAGGCATTTGTGAGGTCTAGGTAGGCTGTGTAGACTACCTTTCCCCTCATCTATAGCCTTGGTAACTGTCTCAAAGAAGTCTACCAGGTTTAGGAGGCATGATCTGCCCTTAACAAAGCCGAACTGGGTAGGGTCCAGTGTTTGGAGGTTCCCAATGTCTCTGTTAATGAGATCCATGATGATGCACTCCATAGCTTTGCAGACCAAGCTAGTCAGGCTTATAGGGCGATAGTTCCTGGGGTCCATTGTGGCTCCACCTTTGTGGAGTGGAGTACCCATTGCTGTGCACCACTCTATGGGCACATAGCCTGTGGAGAGGCTGAGTTTGAACAGTGTGTTTAGGTGAGGGGGTTAGTTCATCTTTGAGCTTATACGTTCATAGGTTCATAGGTTCATAGTAGGCTATCTGCCCAAGGGCATTTATAAGCCTAGCCCATAGTTATGTGGCTTTCGCCACCCCCTTAGTTTGAAGAAAACTATGCCTATTATTTTACTGTGCCTCTGTCAAGCAGTGACACTGAAGTAATCCCTGGGGTATATCTGCGATCTCCCATCCATTGGTCAAGATTCCTCTTGAACAAGGCCAGCGAGGTGCTCTGTGTAGAACGCAGCCTGGGACACCATCCGGTCCCATTGATGCTGTGTTTTTGGCTTTGGAGAGGGCTGTTTTAACCTGAGTGTCTGTGATTTCACTACATTCTTCTGATATAGTTATGGGCTCTTTTGGGGGTGAGAGGGGGGTGAAGTTTGCACTGAGCCTGTCTGCCAGGATGTTGGCTATATTGGTCAGTTCAGTGTATTTTGTGCCATTCTGCACTAACTCCGAGCAGATCTGAGAATTGCCACTTAGATTCTTGACATAGCTAAAGAATGCCTTGTGGTTATCTTTGGAGTCCATGGCAATTTTTCTTTTTGAAGCTAGCCTTGAATGATTTTATGAGGGTCCTGTTTCCTTTCTCAGATGTGGAGCGGGAGCTTTATTTTATGAAGTGATATAGTTCTTTCTTTTGTTAAACAATCTGTTTATATGAGTATTCCACCATAAAGACATATGGACTTCATTGGTGGAAGGCAAGTGGAAGACAAATGATGACCAGTTACTCATTTCATGGGTTATATTAATAGCACAAAGGGAAAAATAAAATGAAGCATGCATAGTCCTCTGGTCTAAAAATATTTTGATTAGATGCAATGTGAATTTATCTGGGTGAATCTGAACCAGATGGAGTTTGCTGAAGCATTTATTATCAGGGTTAAAAAAGTAAGCTTTCATACCTAGTTTTCCAGATCAGGTTCACAGAGTCACCCACAAGGGATTTCTCTTGTATCCTGTTTTTATTTATTTATTTTTATCTTAGCAGTGGAGGACCTAGCTAGGAAGGTTAGACTCATCTTAGCAAGCTATGATATGAAAAAAGAAAGTTTTGTATTTGGTTTTGGTTATATGCCAACATCAGTAATCTAATGACTAAGAAAATAGATTTGACCCTATGAACCTCACAGGACAGTAGAGGAGTCTTACAAAAACTGCCCTACCAGACTGTGCTAGAAGTTTCACACATTTGTTTTGCCCACTAACACGTGCACTGCTGTTATTCAGACTGGCATTTCCAGCAAACATCATATGGTTTTCTGCCCCATTTCAAAAGATGTATTGAAGTCTGAGTTGGAAATAGTTATGGTAAGGGATTTATCATCTGTCATTAAGACATGGATTGCTAAGCATAAGAACGAGGGTAGGGCCTTTGCTGAGGTCTGACAGACAGACTTTTTTAAATATCTTGATTAATATCATATATTACATAGTGACACGAGTACACTTTCAATTATAAAAGAGGAAACAAACCATTGCAAAGATTTTTTTTTTCTTTTCATGCATTATACATATATAGTAACAATTATTACTCAGTTTAACATTACACATTCCCTGAAATTTCACTCCCGCTGAACATTATTCTGTATATATTGCTTCCATAGATTCCATTTATTTATATGCAGTTTGCTCCTTCCCTTTTTTAAAGATCCCACCTCCAAATGATTTGTCTCCTTTACAATATTCAGTAACTCTGTTACAGCTGGTTTAGTTTTTTTTTTTTATATTTCTATTTTCTAGTAATTGCTTTTTTGGCAGCCAACAGCATTAAACTTAGTATGGTCTTACTATATGTAGGAAATTAGTTTCTATATCCCAGTTGAAAAGAAACATTTTCTTAGTTACAATAATATTTTGGACAATGACAAACTACCATTTAGAAAATTTCTAAAATGTATCAAGTTGTTGCATTCCCAAAAAACATTTTTCTAAGAACCCTGCTCCCTTCCCCACCACACCTCTGGCAGTTGCCATTGACTGTAGAAAACTTCTCTGAAGTCTACTCAGAGTATACAAATATTTATGCAGACACTTCCATGAAAAAATCCTAAACCTTCTTGATTGTGTTGCATACTTGGGAGTCCTACAAATATACTCCCGTTGTGTTGTTTTTTATATTGCCTTTACGTTCTCATTTCCCAGTCTTTCCTAACCTTCTGATTGATTCTTACAGTTATCATTTATTATGTTATATGCCCTAGAAATTATCCCTTTTTTATCCAAAACATGTGTTCTAGACATAGTCATAAACTCAAACAAAGCTTCTCTTTCATTTAACACTCCCATATTCATTTTTCCTCTGCCTAACCTCTGTTATTATTCTCTGTTATGGAAGACAGTCTCTGAACCCACAGCTCAAACCTATGCTTGTCCTCATCCCATTCTATGACTTTTCACTCCCTAGTTATTTGTGCCTAATAGCTTGACTCTTGTGCTAATGTTCTCCAATAAATTCCATCTCTGTCTTGCCTATTTTTCTATACTTCTACTTGCAGTCATTCCTACTGGTAAGATCTCATCTCTTCATTCCCACGTTGGCTTAGTTATCATACTATTCCATGCTATTTTTATAAGTATAACATTCCATATGGTTGTTATTGTTCTCCTTAAAAGCCTGCATCCAAAATCGTACTCTGTCCTTACATTGTGAACCCCCCCATTTTAATATTAATTCTTTCCACCCTGACTTGTAGTCTTCTCCTTATGCTATGTAAATGAGCCTTGTTGGTGTAGCACTAAAGTATCCCTTCAAATCTGGTAATCTTAAACTACCTTGTTCTGTGGGGGTTAACAGCGTATTTCACATAACCCTTGCCCTCTAACCCTTCCAAATAAATTCTTTATCCATTATGATCCAGAGCTTCTCCTCTGGTTGATAAAAATATGCCTGACCTGTATACAATTAAAGGAACTTGAAAGCTTTTCAGTGCTTGTATCTTAGTATTCATTTCCATAGTCAAGGGCTTCTAGCTTCTAAATTTATATTTTAAATGTTGCTTAATTTCTTTCCACATATCCTCAGCTGCCATAATATAATAATTTTAATCCAAACACCTAAGTACTTGATCTGAACATGTCTTCTTAAATATGGGCATTGCTGAAAAAAACTAAGCATTTGGTCTGTCTTATTAATTTTTAAATCCTGACAAAAACTTGAAACCATCTCGATATGTTCCACAACACTGAAATATCCTTTTCTGGATTTATAAAGTACAATATAATATCATCTGGAAAAAAGGCTAATTTTTATTGAGTACCGTACCAGTTACACACTTCAGCTTGTGAGACCATTATTTTCTTTGCAAATGACTCTAAGTATAAGGCAAAAACAAAAGCAAAGGAGAAAAAGAAAACACACCTACTCCCTGGTTCATCTGTTCAAACACAGGTTGTCAGAGAGGAACAAAGTTAGAATTTTTGGTTGTCCTGGAGAAGGTGATAAGTTTAAGTAACATTGTCAGTATGATGCATTACTTAAAAACAGGCTGGTTTGAGATTCTGGCTTTTTATAGGGCAGTTACAGTATGAACTGCCTGGCAGTTGGTGCAGAGAGTTAAGGTTGTGAACTATAGTTGCTGTGGTTGTTGTTGTGTCTTTCAGCTTTTCCTGGTTAGGGGTCACCACAGCGGAACTCCGGTCCGCTAATGATTGGCAGTAGATTTTTATGTGCCGAGTTGCCAGCCCTGACGCACAACCTTCAACGAAGGTATGCCCATTCACGCACGTCTCCACATAGAAGACGCTTTAGCTGAGAATCGAACAGGACATCTTACTGTGAGGCGACAATGCTACCGCAGCACCACCACCGCATTTACTGTGGTACAAGGTTTGATTCTCTAAGCCTTCATTTGCTTGTACAGTGGGTTGACCTAGTTAACAAATTAATATTGTTATCATGGGTTCCCTTGTAGATGTGATGGTGTCTGTGATTCTCAAACTGACCTAAAGTAGAGATTAAGTGAGATGATTTATATGATGTTGCTTTGTAATGGTACAGTAGCACAATCTCTAGAAGGAACAAGCCCCTGGATGTATTGTGTTGCACCATTATGGAATGCACGCGTGTGCATTTTTGTATTTAAAACAGTAAAATGAAAATGAATCAAAATGCATTATTAGAGAATATCATGACTGATTGCTTCTGTTCTCTCTTTGATGGTGTGATGTTCAAGTCTGCCTCTGCCAGAATTAGATCTCATCACCAACTTCATTTGCCCCTCCACTTCCTAACCCTCTGCTTATCTTATTTTCCTTTCTAGAAGTTTCAGGGGCCTTTATTAGTGTCAGATGCTTCCTTTCATTGCTTTTGGATCTTATACTCTAACAGCATTCATTAACTTGTTCTGCTCTTCGCTCATGCTGCGTTCTTCATAAGTCATCATGCTGCATTTGTTCTCTTTCTTTATCTTGGCTGCCACTCCCTCTTTCTCATCCCTTTCATTCCTGTAAGTCTGGTAACCAAAGCTCATTGTACCTCACTCTGATAACTTATGCAAGTTTCTGTAATTCCCTTTCTTAAATTACTGCTGGCACCTCAGTCATTTGTTCCCTAGATGTGGTAAACTGCTCATTAACCGTCTATTCTTCTTATTTAATGATGATTCTATGGCCTACTCTGTCCCTATCGTTTTATTTTTGCCATTTCTCACTACTCCATTCTTTGATCCTTTCTGTCCAGCCATCCTGTTTATAGCATGCTTCTTGTCTTTTCTTTCACATTTTAAAGATGCCAAAGTTTTGATGCACCTTTCATTCAGTGTCAGTGTCCCATAGGAGGTAAGATGGAACCTGCCTTTTTAAATAATACCCTTTCATGCTCTCCTCCAGCTCCCTAAATATCTATATGCCCAGCTCCCTGCCCCACTCCAAATTTCTCTTTCACTGGTGGCCACTGGCTCGGGTAATGCTTCACAAAAAAATCACTGTACTGGTTAGGTCACTATAGCTCATAGCAATCTCCCTAGTTCTTCCTCATGCTTCTCAGATGTACCTTTTTTTTTTACTCAAAGAAATTTTTATTAAATTTTTTTCCATATCTTCGAATAGATTGTACCATAAATAGTGAAACATAAAAATAATATAATCAACTACTCAACTATTTACAAAAGAAACTATATACAAGTGCCTAAGCATACAATCTATAACATCACGTTTCCATATACAATATGCAATTTGTATTAAGATGCTGTGCTGACTAAACAGATCAATTTGTTTTGTCCAATATTTCGTCAACTTTCTGCCAATAAGTGATGTTGTCTTATCAGTTCTTTTCTTTATGGTTGCTACTTCCATTCGAGACACAAAGGCTGTGATTTCCTTGAAATCTTGAAACTTTGGTGGTGCTTTATTCTTTCAGTAAGTTGTTATGGCTTTATGTGCAATAGCAAGTAATGTCCACAGTAAAGGATATTTTATCTTTTAGGACACATTGTGGTGTGGGTACATTAAACAAAAACTAATAACTTGGTTAACTGAAAAGTATCATTAAAAATTGTTTGAAAGAAATAATTAATTTCAAACCAATATTTATTCAGTGAATGACAATCAAATAATGTGTTCTCAATCTGCTTTTGTATGCGTTTTACATCTCCGACAATCAATATGTTTCTTATATATTAGTTCGTACCATTAGTTCTACTCTGTGAGGAGTTAGAAAGCATCTATGTGGGAATTTCCATGCATATAGTTTCCACTGAACTGACTTGGTGTTAAGGCTTGGTGATAAAAGGATCATTTCTTATTAATTTTTGTCAGGATCCTTTAGATTAACCTGATTATAACAATTCCAATAACTATTATTGGTATAGTTCTTTGTTTCTTTAAGTGTCTTATGAAATTTGGATAGATATCGTTGTCCTTTATAAGCATTAAGATGTACCTTTTTATAAGTCATTTGTGTCCTAATGGACTAGTAGGTGTGATTGGATGTTGCCTTTAATAGCAAACTGTGTCATTGTTTGGTGACTCCTATTTGGAGTTGTCTCCATGTTACCACACTGTTCCTTTACCCATCTACCCCATTTCAGTGAGGAGTTCACATCTCAAATAGTTCAACATCCTCCTCTAGACTTCTTGTGACTGCCCCAATCTGACTCATTTTCTGCTTTCCCTCACTCTCTGATTTGGCTCCATCCTCTCTCCCACTTGTGTTCCTTGTCTTTGTTCTAGTCTTGTGTTACAAAAGTTATATGACTTGTGCCTACTCTCTTAACTGTACCCCTACAGCTGCCTCATCTTGCCAGTTTGCTCTTCATATTTCATTTCATCCCTCCTAACCTGCTATTCTTCTGTATGCCACATCTTCCCTACTCCCTTCTCTAGACCCTCTCCATCTTGCCTGCTCTGCTTACTTTCCATCCCAAATCATCCCCATTTCTACTTCCTTTGAGAAGGACCTAAAGTCCTCTTAACACTGCTTTTTCTGTCTTCTATTCTTTCTGTTTTTCCCTCATCTTTCCTGTCCGACCTCCTCTCTAATTACCTCACTGTCATTGCTGTTACATGCCTCCCTGCATCCTGAAAAGCTACTCTCCTCATTCTTTCCACCAAATGCCCATTTTTACAGACTTGCCTTCATAAACTCCACAGTCTCCATAACTTCCCACATCACCCACCCTCCATCATCTACCTTATCAATATTCCCAACTTAGGTTCTGTACCCCTAACCCATATCTCTACCTTATCCTTCTCCACCCATTTCACCTTAGATACTTTTGCATCTTTCCTTGCCACGATCTTTTGGTGCTTGACCTCCCACTTCATTCTTACCTCCCATTGTATCTCCTTTCCTGTTTTCCTGTTTTCCTTGTTTTTCTCCAGGCTTTTACCTGGTACACTTCAGTTTTATTCTGAGGTTTTCTTTATTTTTTTCTAATCCGTGCTCTGTCCGTCTGCATTCAGCTACAACAATCCCATGCCACTTGAGTTTCCATTTCTTAATGTCTCACCTTTCACTGCATTCTGCCATTTTGTGCTCACATATTGAATCAACCAAAAGAAAAGAGCCAGCACAGGTCCTGTCTGAAAATAAGTGTATTACAAAATGCACATAATATACACCATAATAACAGACTGTGTATACATATGCAATAAGAACAAACTGCACAAACCGGTTTCGGCTAAACAGCCTCCCTCAGTGTGACAAAAATAGTGAAAACCATTGCATTCAAAAGCAGCCCATTAATATATAGGTGTAAAACAGGACAGAGACCAATCAAAATAATACACAAATGAGGTAATCAAAACTGTTCATTTAAATCAGGAGGAAAAAGCCCGCCCAGTTTAACAATCCATTTTTTTTTTGATGTCCAAAACTTGATGTAAACCAGCTAAATCATTATTTTTTATGCACAATACAATCAATAATAGTAAATCTAAACAGACCAGTCTGTGCACAATACAATCAATTATATTAAATCTGAAAGACCAGTCTGATGGTTATAAATATGCTTATATAATGCACTAGTTTGTTTGTGTATTCTAATATCACTCAAGTGTTCACTAATTCTAAGCCTGAAAGGCCTAGAAGTTTGTCTCACATAAAAAGTTTGACAAGAGCAACTAGCCAAGTAAATTATCCAAGTTGAGCTGCAATTGACAAAAAAATCTATATCATAAACATTTGAACTATTTTTACTAGAGAAACAAGTGCTTTTATATATATGTGAACAACTTGAGCAATGACCACAGGGATGACAACCTACCAACTTATGCCCAGTGATGGTCCTTTGTGTCAATATTTTTTCATGCCGGATTCTTTTATAATGACTAAACATTGAACCCAAGGATCTGCCCCTGCGAAAAGAAAAGGCACATTTATCATCCAAAACATCCATAAAAGGACCCCCCCCCCAAAATGTTCCAGTGTCTAGAAATTATATCCATAAAAGATTGGGTATTTTTACCATAAGTGGTAACTAGCCTAATCCGAGAACCCTGAGCAGAAACCTGTTCCTTATACCTTAATAATTCAGATCTCTCCTGTGATTCCGCAAACTGATTCGCCACATGGATGTCACCTACCCTGTATCCTCGGGCTTTGAATCTGATTTGAAAAACTCGTGAGTGGCAATACTGGAACATATTCTTTTGACCCTGAGAAATTGAGACTTTGGGTTATTCCTGATGACATGTTGGGGGTGGAAGCTAGACGCATGAAGTAGAGTGTTGTATTGGGGGAATTTGCAGAACACCTGTGTTGCTAATGTATTAGAAGGAGTGCGTGTGATCAAAACATCCAAGAATGTTATCTCTTGTTGATGCCAAGTTAATTTAAACTCAATACCCCAAATATTTTCATTCAGGTATTCCACAAATTCCTGAAGATACCCAACATCAGCTCTCCACACAAGCCAACAGTCATCTAGATATCGTCTCCAAATATCCATTTCATCAAGGTAAATGCTATGACTTCTATCATAGATAAGTGCCTCCTCTATATAGGCCATAAACAAATCAGCATATATGGCGGCAAAAGATGCCCCCATTGCCATGCCCCAAACCTACCAAACACATTGCTGTTGAAAATAAAAAACGTTCTTATCAAGAACATATTCAGCTAGACATACTAAGAAGGTGTTAAATCCTGGTCTATATAAATCAGCCCTGTCTAGCCAATACTGAAGTGCCATCAGGTCTGCCCAATGAGGAATATTACTATACAGGGAGGTGACATCCAAAGTAAACAACAACCATTCGGCTTCCAATTGGAGATCCGAAATAATTGCCAAGAACTGTGTCGTGTCTTGAATCCGTGACCGTATATGAGACAACAAGGGTTTCAGATGTTGAGTAAGGAACTCAGAGTGGGGTTCTGTTAATGAGCCTCTCCCAAAAACAATGGGTCGTCCAGGAGGATGAACAGGGTCGTTATGGATTTTGGGCAATAAGTAGAGGTATTGTTGTTTAGGGTGGCCCACTTTCAAATGAAAACAAGTCTCTTTAGGGATAATGCCCTCTTCGACTGCTTTATCCAAAAAACTGTCAATCTCAGACTTACGTATTGAATTCCATTGCAATCCTGCATACATTTGTTACTGTTTTCCTGCCACGCTACTCCACCCTTAGTATAACTTATGGAGTTTTGCACTATACTCAGGTACCTTGCCTTCTTCTAAAGTACTGTGAAATATAAGGATATTGGCCCACGTTTATTTTGGATCCCCTTTTAGACATTGAAAACTGCTCTCATTCTATTAGCTATTTTATATTTATAAGTGCTGATGTGTCTATCCTTGTTCATGTTAGCCACATTAAAGTGCTAAGAAGTATTAATCCATTCTTCCTTGTTATTGCCTGGTATATTGACTTTTTTGTTTCCATGTTGTATTCCTGCATAAGACGTCCTGTAAGCTCTTAGAACTTTGCTTTGTTGGACTGATAGATTTTACAGTCACATCAAGCTATATAGATTGGCAATACGTTCATAGGACCATAGGTACTTACTAGGCTATTGATCTGTGAGGATTTTAAGAATCCTAGACTTAAATGCATGGTTATAGCCCTTATATTTTGTACATGAACAATCCAAAGGTGGACAGAACAAGAATATTTCCAGTCCATTCATCCAAATTACATTTGAATAGAGTAAGAGGAATACTTTCTTTATGTGGAGTGGAAAACAACTCCGTAGAAGAGGTATTCTGTGTGATATATACCTATTCCTCCAATAGACATAGAGAGCATCATTGTGGAGTTACATAGAGGAGATGTAATGCTCAATCCTGCCCATGATCTACCACATTCATTGTCTAGATCATGGTCAGGGCAAATGTCTACCTCATTTATCATGTGTAGCATGGAGCAGAAAGCTTGCAGATTTGGAAATGTAAAGTAGATGGCATGATTGTAGCGAGGCAAGAAAAGGAAGCTTCAATTAGTGAGGCAATAATGTAAGATTTTTTTATATGTTGGTGATCAACCAAATATGGCAGTGGATGGCCATGGAGGACTGGGCAAAGAACTATGGCTTTCTGTGATATTGAGGTGAAATGCATTATTGTGGATTCATCTATTTATTTATTCATTTATTAGCTACTTTTTATTTCAGTTGTATATCTGAGATGTATCCATATTGCTGTAAGTACCCTCAGAATTCATTTCTCCTGTATCTCACCAAACATCTTTATTATATCTGCTGAGACCTCATCTGAGCCTGCTTCTTTCCCTGACTTAATTTCCTCAGTGCTGTTCTGATTTCTTCTATGTTGGGCTCCTCCTCATCTCTCATTGTAGGCTGTGTCTGAGGCAGTACAGTTTCTGAGGAGTTTTCTTCATTCAGAAGCTAATGGAAGTTCTCTTTCCATCTGCCTTTGATGTCCAGTGTATTGGTGAGCAGGTTATTGCTGGCATCCTTTATGAAAGGTGTGTGACTATCTTCATCTTTCTGCCTTTGCCTTGCACCCTAATATATTTTCTTTGTACCAAGTACTGAGTCACTTTCCAGAAGCCGATAGAGTGCCTCCGATGTCTTGTTCTTTGCTTTTGCAATTCCTTTCTTGGCCTTTTAGTGAACCAACCAGTATTCCTTTCTAGCATAGTCCATCCTTTATATCTCCTACTTTTTCCTGCACTTCTTCTTCCTTTTGATGATTTCCTGGACTTCTGTAGTCCACCAAAAGCTTTCCTTACATATCTTATTTTCATATCTTGCTCGGCCACCTTTTTATTCTGTAGTTCTCACACATGCTGTTTTGAGGCACTCCCATTCTTCTTCAACTGCATCTAACTCATCTTCTTGAGGTGCTACCGCCCTGAGTAATTCCTTGAACTGTTATACTTTCTCTCCAGTCAACCTCAAGTTCTTCAGCCTTGTCTCTGTTGAATTAGAGCCTTCTCTGACCACTGTTTGCAATTGATTATGGCAACCACTGGATTATGCTGTGGGCTGACTGTTTCACTTGGGATGACATTACAATCACTGATTCTACCCCAAGTCCATTCCTTACTCGTAGGAAGTCTACCTGAGTTACGTTTTCCACTCCTGTATGTGTTCCTGTAACTGTCTTTCCAAATCATGTGTTAGCTACTATCAAACCATTTGCCATAAAGAAGTCTAGAACGGCCTCTCTGTTGCCCCACCCATGTAGACCCAGGCAGGCCTCATATCCTGTCCTGTCTGTCCCTATATGTGCATTCAGGTCTCCCACTGTCAACACCAGTTCATGCGTTGTCCTATTTTATCTAATAGGTCCTGCAACTGCTGTCAGAATTCAATCTTTTCCTCACTATTAGTGTGTGTGTGTGTGTGTGTGTGTGTGTGTGTGTGTGTGTGTGTGTGTGTGTGTGTTTGAAAATTATCTTTTGATAGTCCTAGCTTGTCAGGGGCAATGTCAGCATGTGTTTGCATATGGTACATGTGCATAGCTCTCAACCTCTTTGAGCAAGCAATCTGGATAAAGCCAAAATTAATTGGGGGACAAGGGCCCCAAATAAAGGGACAGATTTTAAAATTTGCTCTTATACAGATAGAAAATTGCTAGAATAACAGGTTTTGTATTTGTGTGCATTTTATGAAGGATATGAATCCTGAAACTCAAATGTGTCATTATTTAATGACTTCAGTCCTTAGTGATTTGCCAAAAAGTCACAAATTTTATGAGGAGTAGACCAAAAATATGAGGCAGAAATCTGGAAAGTTGGGAGGTGTTTGTGTGAGCATGTGTTCCTGTGCAGGTGTGTGTGTGTTTGAAAATAATATCACTAGTACACTGATATTTATCTGTAAACATTCATACAATATTGGTGGGCATGTATTTAAGTCTTCTCAGTCGCAGAAAAAATCAAATTAACAAAACCAGCCTCTCTGATGGACATCTAGCTTTAATAAGTTATACAACAAAAGGAAGAAGTTGCTGTCTAAGCATAAAAAAGACAGGCCCCAGGACTAGAAAAACACCTTCCTCTGCTTGAGTAAATAAATAAGACAACTTGTAAAATCCTCTAAGGGCAACTTCAAAAAAAAATTAGCAGCTATAGCTAAGGATAACCATGAGGCATTCTTCAGCTATATCTGTAACCTAAAAGGTAGGACCCAGATGAGTGCTGAACTAGGTGTGGATGGCATCACATACACTGATCCACTGAAAATAGCTAACCTATTAGCTGACAGGTTTGGCAAAAATTTCACCCCCTTGTCCCCTCCAAACATTACACAAAGCATTGCCTCTACATCTCCCCCACCTTGCATCTCCAAAGAGCAAGTCATTAATGCTCTCTCTAAAGCCAAAAATGCCTGTATGGGACTGAATGGCATCCCAGGATGAATTTTAAATGGTCTAAAACATGAGCTAGCAACTCCATTAGGTACACTCTTCAACCACAGTCTGAGTACTGATTTTGTTCCTGCTGAATGGAAAGCAGCAACAGTCACCCCACCTTCATAAAGGACGTGCACCAACAGACACTGGGAACTACAGACCCATAAGCTTAACTAGCCTTATCTGTAAAGCCATGGAATGAATCATCTTGGACATTATAAATAAGGATATAGGTGATCTCCAAACCCTTAATCTGACACAGTTTTTTTTTTGTCAAAGGCAGGTCATCCCTGTTAAACCTGGTGGACTTCTTCAAAAACATAAACAGAGCCATAGATGAAGGCAAATTTATACAATCTACCCTGACTTAGCCAAGGGTTTCAACACAATCCTACATTCAGGTATCATTGATAAACTCTCCCCATTTGAATATCAACCTTTATGTTGTCAGGTGGGTTGCTAACTGGCTCTCCGATAGATCACACTCAGTCAAAGTTGGGGACTTTACCTCAACCATCAGATCTGTCAGCAGTGGGGTTCCACAGTGGTCAGCCCTGGGCCCCCTATTGTTTGGTATATATTTCTCAGAAGTTCAGGCCAAAACAGAGGTGCTGTGGCTGATAAAGTTTGCTGACGATGGCAAACTAGGTGCAATCATTGAATCCCCAGATGATGTCAATATACTTCAAGAGGGACTTACACAAACCAACGATTGGTGCCAAAGCTATGGACTCAAGCTAAGTGCTAAAAAATGCATTATCATCCCCTTCAGTAAAAATGATATCCCTACAGACTATCATATAAATAATAATAATACCCTAAGTACTTAAGTACTCAGTTGTGAGAGACTTGGGAACGCAAGTTGACTGTAGCCTAAAGTTTGACCACCATGTGTCTACTTTGTTAAGGAAGGCATTGTACATTACACACCTCATTAGCAAAGACATTGCCTCAAGAGCAAAAGAGGTCATAACTCCCCTGTACTCAACCCTTATCAGGCCAGCAATTGAGTACAATGCTCCCTTTGGTATGTACCTTACCATGCACTTGCAGCAAATTGAAAGACCTCCGAGATTTCTAAACAAGAAAATTCAGGGTCTGCAGTGCATGTCTTTCATTGACAGATTGAAGACACTGTCACTGTACTCAAGCAGCATACAGACTACTTAGAGACTACTCTCTGATAGTCAGATCAACTACTCAGACTACTTAGAGAAGACTTGTGCCTGGCCTACAGAGCAATCAAAGTCCCAAACCTAATGGAAATGCTGCACATCTGCAAGTCAAATGAGACAAGAGTCACCCACTCCAGGGACTTTAACCTGGCCTATGACATAAATAGGACCTGCTGGAGAGACAGATATGTCTCTCAGATGTTGCCACTTCTCTGGAATAGGCTACCAGTTCATATCAAACAGAGCCCCTCTATGACTCTGTTTAAGCATAGCCAGGATGACTGGATGAGAAACTGTAAATTATTTCCGAGGATTTCACCTATGACCCTCTTAGATATGAGCGGTTGTTGCTAACTAAGATCTTGAGTTTAAGCATGATCCTTATATTGGGTTTCTCTAGTATTATATTTGGTACACACTGTTAGGCTTCTAAAAACCTTTGGGTCAATAGCCTAGTAGCCACCTATGAAACTATGAACCTATTATCTTTCAAAAATAAGGAATAAGCTGCATCACAGAGCAGTTTAGCCCCCAGGGCTGCTGGGGACATAGTGGTCCCAACATCCTAGCATAAATAGACTCTGAAGAAAGACTTAGTAGGTGCTACTGTCCTGGGCCCTGCCTATTCTAACAGTGGCCCTACTCAGAGGTGTGCACAAAAGGTAGATATATTGTGTGGAGGGTGAGGGACAGATGGCTATTATTTTTTTAAATTTTACTCACAGTCATACATCAGAAGTGTGCACAGAAGGTTGCTATAGCTTGCATGGGGGCTCTGGACAGTGTGGTCAAGACCTCAGAGGTATACACAGAAAGTCACTAAAACTTGTCTAGGGGTAGTGTACTGCCCAAGAGCTGGTTGATCACAAGTTTTTTAATTTTTCCCATAATGAAACACCAGATGTGAGCACAAGTGGCTATTCTTTGAGGTAAGGAGGCATGCTGTGTGTGTGTGTGTGTGTGTGTGTGTGTGTGTGTGTGTGTGTGTGTGTGTGTGTGTGTGTGTGTGTGTGTGTGTGTGTGTGTATACACGGTGCATGTGTGTGTATATAGACAGATATAGAGAGAAAAAGATATGCCTGACAGCAGCATGTTGAAATATGTTACTGTGTTATGTTTGTTTGTTCACTTTTGTCCTAGTCTGACATCAGAGGTGTACACAGAAGGTGGCTATCTTTTGATGTTAGGGGTGAGGAGATATGCTGTTTAGATGTATGACAGGAGCAACTTGAAACAAATGATTGGGGCTATTTGTTCTTTCACTTTTATTCTAGTCTAACACGAGAGGAGTAAATATATACTTTTTTATTGGGGGGGGGTGTAGTGAGGCAAGCACTATTCCCAGGTATGATTTATGTGCCCTCACAAGCATCTGTCTTCTCAGTTTATTAGTAACTATACTTTTCTCATCTTTGAACACTGACTCTTGAACGCAACAATCTTACTTGAAAAAAGACATTTTTTTCTTAGTCTTAGATCAAACAGTTGGAAAAAAACGATTTAAAATGCACCTCTGAGCATGTGGAATCCCATGACTTTGGGGAACTGAGACCTCTAGCTTAATTTATTTCCGCCACGGTTATTGCAGTGCAGTCTTGGCCAGTTAAGCTGTATTATAAGATGTAGGAAAAAGCTAATGAGTGATATAAGTTATGAGAAAAAAGAAAAAAAAAGTAATCTTGATAAGTTTGAAGAGGCCAGGACAAGAAAAAAGGAATGTGATGTGGGGTGCCTGGAGAAAACATTGGGTAGTAGGGTGGGTGTCACAGAGTTTTTTGTCTAAGGTTGCATTTTACCTAAAACCACCCTTATTATTGGAACTGGATATGGAGTTACAGAGGCAATGAGAATGAAATAAAGTACAAACACAGAGAACCGATAATAACTGGATATAGAATTGTGGAAAAAAATTATTCCATCTGCCAGATGACTTAACAAAACACTTACAATGACTGACTGTGGAGTTACAGAGAAGACACAATGTGATTGGGTCTCATACTGAAGGAAAGAAAGTAGCCGCTGTGGTACGGCGGTAGCATTGTTACCTCACAGCAAGAGGTTCTCCTGTTCAGTTCTCGGCGTGGCTTGGGAGTGCCTTCTGTGTGGATTCTGCATGTCCTCTCCGCAGTTGGGTAGTGTTCGAAAGACATGCGTGCGTAAATGGGCGTGCCTTCGTTGAAGGTTGGGCGTCAAGCTGGCACCTCAGCGTTTCGTAAAAATCTACTGCCAATCATTAGCAGACCGGAGTTCTGCTGTGGCAACCCCTTACCGGGAAAAAGCCGAAAAGACAAACAACAACAACTGAAGGAAAGAAAGTATCTGGTAGTGGGTTTACAGAGGAAATAAAGAGTTACTGTAATTACAGGAGTTTATTGGCTGGTACCATGCGTACAGAGGTTAGTTATAATGAATGTCTGTAGAATTACAAAGAAGTTGCATACAGTAATTTGCAATTATAAAGAATATATTAATTAAAATGAAGTTGGAAAACACTCCCCAATAACATAAAACAAAGTTCTTCCCTGTGCATTTTAAGCGCAACTGAAATCTATGGGTAGGAAACAGAAATTTTACCCCACAACTGTCACCTGTACTACAAATATACAGGCACAACTCCCAAATACTTTATCCCATGCATGGGTCCCCTCAAATTATCTACGGTATGATCCGAGTTATTCTCATTAGGGGTAATATATAATTATCGACCATGGGATGGGTAAGGCCAATCTATGACCAAATGGGATAGGTCATTTTGAACACAAAAAGGTAAACTGGCCAGGCTTAAAATGGTCCATAATGGCAGCTAGCCTAGTACTTATATATGAACCTATCAACATATAATTTGATTTATATTTTATTTATCATTTGCTAACTGTGTAAATGAACAGGTCTGAGGATCCTTTTAAGCCATAACATGGGCATTATACATATTCAAAAATGAAACACTACATAAATCATGCAAATGTAGTAACATAAAAATGTCTGCAGATATTTTATAGGCTAAAGCAAAATTATATCATGGTACAGTACCTTAATTATACAACAGCATAAATATAACAAAAGACAGTAAATGTTTCATAGATTCACATTTAATTATGAAGAAACAGCAGTAGATGCCTGCTCACCTCATGCTTCAGGTTAATAAAAATGCAGTACTAGTAGTATTTTAAAGCAAATCATTTCAGAATTTCAAGAAAGAAAATGAGATGTGACATTTTATAAATACATTATTTATATATATATGTATATATATATATATATATATATATATATATATATATATATATATATATATATACATATATACATGTTAAATCTCCAAAACAAAGAGAGATTTGCACCTCATATTTTTTTCTCATAGAAATTTTTATTAAAATCTTTTTCCATATCTTCAAATAGATTGAAGCATAAATAGTGAAACATAAAAATAATATAATCAACTAGTCAACTGTTTACAAAAGAAACTATATACAATTGCCTATGTATACAATCTATAACATCACGTTTCCATATGCAATATGCAATTTCTATTAAGATGCTGTGCTGACTAGTCAGATCAATTTGTTTTTTTCAATATTTTGTCAACTTTCTTCCAATAAGTGATGTATGATGTCTTATCAGTTCTTTTGTTTATAGTTGCTACTTCCATTCGAGACACAAAGGCACCTTATATTTTTGACTTTAATGACAACTACTTTCTCATATACACACTTTATTTTTTTATTAAAAATAAAAAATATCACATGTATACATACTGTATATTTATTTACAGCATTTGCTGTGTTTTGATAAATATGTTACAAATGAGGCATTATAGTGCTTGGCTGTGGAGTTGCATATGATTATTTTGAGTGGATAAGGAGTCAGAGACAGAAGATATAGTGGCTTGCGATGAAATAGAAAAGAGTATTTATAGGGCTGTCTGTGGAGTTTCAGGCAACTGTTA
Organism: Protopterus annectens; assembly: GCF_019279795.1. Lineage (NCBI taxonomy): Eukaryota > Metazoa > Chordata > Ceratodontiformes > Protopteridae > Protopterus > Protopterus annectens. Next base: position 1,012,079,888 of record NC_056747.1, on the reverse strand, counting down.
TAGTAACTGGCTGTAGTGATGGGATTTAAAGACAAAATTAAAAGTAAAAACAGCTTATTTAGTGTCCTTCCAGGAGCAGCATGCATGCTATCTGACACTCATGTCATTATATGCCTATCAACCTGATGACATGAATTTAGGTGCTAATTCTACTTGCTACAAATAAACTCAGTTGTCATTGAGAATGGGAATGTATGTAAAATATGAAAGACATACCCTTTCCCTTTCAACAGAGTACATAACCCATAAAAATGGGAAATGGGTATATCCTGGGGAAGCAACAGGCAAGGGAAGTGATCTCAAATGAATTAGTACGCATTACATTACAAAAGGGCAGCAGCAGCATTTCTATGCCCTGACAAGTCACCCCTTTCACAACCACACAGCAAGAAGTATGTCAGCATAAAGCACAAAGGTGCAAATTACTTGGTTTTATTTTCTCATGCAAGTCTCGCAATTAGCTCAGAGGATTAAGACTATGTGCTGTTAACAGCCTACTTTCTGATGGTCAGGGTTTGAGACTCAGCCTTCATTTGCCTATTCTATGACCCTGAGCAAGTCACTTAGCTGGTCACTGCATTGGGGCAACTGGGAAATTGGGCTAGGCTTCTCAGTGGTCTCCTGGATATAGAATTGTGGCTACTATGTCTAGTAGCTACTTATTATTTTATGTGAAAATAAAGATAGAACAGCAACATGCCAACACTGAACATCTTAAAAAAGTGAAAAGCGGAACACAGATGCTGCATTCCATTCCATGCCTTTGAATGTAATCTTTAACACTAATTGTCCCGATCCCCTTCAATAAGCACAACACACCGAATGACATTTGACGACCTTTATTAAAACTTCCATAACATAACTTTGATTACCAAAATTTGTTAAATACAACTGGACATAGTGTATTTGATTCTAAACACAGCATAAACATCTTTGCAATGTTAATCAGGACAGCGTATCTGCTCATCCTGTCCTAGAAAGCAGCACCCATACCTTAGCTTACTTACTTTACTTATAAACATCCTTATAATGTTAATCAGGGCAGCATACCTGCTCATCCTGTCCAGTAAGCAGCATCCATACCTTTGTTCACTTACTATACTTATAAACATCCTTATAATATTAATCAGGACAGCGTACCTGCTCATCCGACCCAGTAAGCAGCATCCATACCTTTGCTTGCTTACTATACTTATAAACATCCTTATAATATTAATCAGGACAGCGTACCTGCTCATCCGACCCAGTAAGCAGCATCCATACCTTTGCTCACTTACTTTACTTATGAAGCTTCATAAACCATTCACCAAATTACCTTCAAACCAAATAAGCAGTGTCCTTACCTTCGCTTGCTTATCTATTCAACAAAAACTCCTTGAAATGCACCACCAGCCACCAAAGGGGGAACAGAAGAGGGCAAGCCTGTCCCTCTTCTCCACCTACTGGAATAAAATAACCACAATCTCACCAATCCGCCAACAAAAAAGGGAAGGTGGGAGGGTAGCAAGTTCATGCCAAAATGTGATTACTTACCGAGCTACACTCATCTAAATCCCTTAAGCACCTCCCACCCTTATCTCATTTCCTTCCAATCAACCCTCCAACCATTTAACCCTTTCACCTCCCCAACCCACTGAACTCCCATTAATATCAACCTATCACCCCCTTGAAGATGTTCCAGGACAACTTTGCTTGTGCCAAGCCTCATTTGTCCCGGTCCCCTTCAATAAACACAACACACCGAATGACATTTGACGACCTTTATTAAAACTTCCATAACATAACTTTGATTACCAGAATTTGTTAAATACAACTGGACATAATGTATTTGATTCTAAACACAGCATAAACATCTTCACAATGTTAATCAGGACAGCGTACCTGCTCATCCTGCCCCAGTAAGCAGCACCCATGCCTTAGCTCACTTACTTTACTTATAAACATCCTTATAATGATAATCAGGACAGCTTACCTGCTCATCCTGTCCAGTAAGCAGCGTCTATACCTTTGCTCGCTTACTTTACTTATAAACATCCTTATAATATTAATCAGGACAGTGTACCTGCTCATCCGACCCAGTAAGCAGCATCCATACCTTTGCTCACTTACTTTACTTATGAAGCTTCATAAACCATTCACGGAATTCCCTTCAAACCAAATAAGCAGTGTCCTTACCTTCGCTTGCTTATCTATTCAACAAAAACTCATTGAAATGCATCACTAGCCACTAGAGGGGGAACAGAAGAGGGCAAGCCTGTCCCTCTTCTCTGCCACCAGCCTGCCCAGGCTGTTCCCCCTCACCACCAACTTCCATCAGCTAGCCACCCGTAGGGGATAAGGCCAAACATCATTCAGTGTACAATAATTACCAGGACATTACCAGCCCCTGGCAATTACCTAATGCCTACCAAAGCATCACCTGCCACTCGAGCAAGAATACTTAACCCCAACCACCAAATTAAACCAACTGCATATCAACCTCCCCAAACAATTCCTTTTACTTGCCCAATGACATTCAGACCTGAAAAACTTCAAAATGCCATTTAACAACTGCCTTACCAACACCAACTACCCTTATCAAAAGTAAGGCACCTAAACCCCATGATGGCTTTAGCAGTCTGACCCCTCTTTACTCTATCAATACCCTTGAATGCTACCAACAATATACCAAACTGAAAATACTTGTCTTTGGCCCTTCAACTGGCTTACAAGAGCAATGGGGCTTTAGCCTAATAAGTTCCTGTGCTCCTATGAATGATGTGACTCTACTCCTCTGTGGGATCCCCACACCCCATAATTCGTTCCCACCAGTTTCACCCTAACCCCCCACCTACTTCTACCTAACTTTCCCCACATTCCAATGCAATAATCAGCTCCCCCGCTAATTGATCACAGCACCCTATCTTGCCTTAATGACCCAACCAGGGGAATTACCAGGGACCACCTTGTGCACCACTCCATGCACCACTCCTCGCATGCCCTGCTTCCATCATCCATGAACTCACTGTGTAGCACCATCACCGGCACCATCACACCACCATCTACAAAGAAAAGGGGAAAAGTAAATCCTCTAAAATGTAAAGAAAAAGGCTTCACCTTATACACACCTATTCCAAATTACAGCAGCAGCATTCCAAAATCCAGTCAGTAACTGTTACCATGTTGCGCTCCCCATGTGTAACCTCCTTGCTCGCTACTGCTTCCATCATCTGTGAATTCCCTGTGTATCACCACAGCTGGTACTTGGCAAACCACTGTCTCCAAAGAAAAGGACAAGGGTAAATCCTCTAATATGTAAAGAGACAGCTCTACATGATACCCACCTATTCCAAATGACAGCCGTATTATTCCAAGACCCCTTCTGCAAGAAAGAAAAGACATGTAAAACATCCAAAATACATAACACACATTCCAAGACATCTTCAAGGACAACCTATCCTGCCAACCCAGGAAGGAATGCACCACCACCACCACTCACCTCTATGACGAAGCAGCCAAAACTGAAGCTATGCTTCCAATGACCCTACCAAATACCCAAGATAAATTTAACTACCTTTTGAGTATGTTAAAACTAAACCCCATGCATGAAGGGACCTATCAATATCCACAACCAGGGTAACCTTGCGATTCCATCCCACCTCAATTAGAGCCCGGTATAAGCCAAGCTAACTTATATTGTAAAACCATAAGGCTAGCTCTTAACCTTCCATCTCCAAATGAGGTACACTAACCAACACAATATGGAACAAATGAACATAATGCAGCAAATCTAATAATAGCTGACTACAGCTTACTAAATACAGTCAGGTAGTATTTTAAATATTCCTTTTACAAACTTAAAAGGTTGATAAAACTGGTTGCAGTAGCAGGATCACCTCCAAACATCAGATAAAGACGAAGCCCAGCCAACATCAAAAAGGCACCTGCTGCATCCCACATGGGTCAGCAAGCCCACAGAAAACAATTTCTCATCTCAGATGTAACCCAAACATACCCAATAGTATATATAACTTAAGTAGCCAAACATACTGCAGTGGAGCGGAACCAAGAGCAACCCAGGGACTCACAGCGGCTAGAAGCAAACTTTAAGAAACCAATGCCCCCCCATAACACAACCATAACTCTCAAACTCTTAAAGTCCACAGTCTGGACAAAGCCATCAGTAAAAGTGGGACAAAGGCCCAAAATATAAGGGCAATGCTTAAGTTGATAGCTAACAGACTATCAGGATGAATTTTGAAGGGTATGAAGTACTAAGCTCAAATGTCTGTAATTAATTCCTAAATAAACAGCTCTTCTAGGCTCGAACCCAGGACCCTACACATCATAGATGACGTGATTTACCATGAAGCCACGACAGATATACATGTTGCAATGTTAAATTGAATCAACATCTCCTTGTTTACAAATAACAAATGAAGTATTAATATAACTATATCTAATAATATCCTCCCAGTAAGCATTCAACAGGGTATGTACCAAATACTGGGACTGTATTAACACAAATTTTTCTGAAGGGTATGAAGTCTGTCATTATTTCCTAACTTCAGTCAGAATGCCAAGTCAGTAACATAGTAAGCCTAAACCATTACCTTTTGCGACTGAAACTCTGCACATTGTTTATTAAGGAAAGTCCCCTCAATCATTATGCTAAACCCCAATATATGCCCACCACTTGCCACCTGCATTAAGCCAGCTGACCGATCTGAGGACCCTGTAGCCAACTTCCAACCAAAACATCACTCAAGCTATCATTATAAACCATCACTATCTGTATTTACTATTGCTGCCGCTAAATGAATCTAGCATGTACCACCTCTGATCGTGACCAAACAGTGACAGTACCGGATTCCAATTTGCTTTCACAACTGCACCTTAGTTCTGTAAAATTATGCTAATGGCTTTTAAACATTATCATCTCAGAAGAATCAGTCATTTTCTATGGGCTGAGGTGAAGCAAAGAGGAATCTGTAAACATCACTGTAAGAGCTGTCCTATACAAAATGGCTTGCATGATATATAATCGGGTAACTGTTGAAGGGAAAAAAAAACGAGAGCAGATAACCTCACTGCACGTACATACATATATGTCAGGCCTGGGCATTAATGAACAGCTCACCACCCTTAACTTTCTTTGCTTATCACACTACTTTAGCTTTACCACAGTTTATATTTTGATTTATTTTTTATATATGATATTTCCTGTTTCTTCCACTTTAAGTCTGTATTTTTATATATATATATATATATATATATATATATATATATATATATATATATATATATGGTAACAACCCGCTGGACTTATCATACCTATCATCCTCTGCAAACAAGAAAACAGAGAGCCATAAGAAACAGTGGAAAAAAACTCAAATACTGCTCCTGAAATGTAAACAGTCTGTAGGATAACAGGTTTACCATAGTATGCAGCATCTGATGGGTACAAAGTCTGAACTATACATCTGCCATTAATGTCTAATAACAAGCAATACTCATGGTCACTTAGCCTAACAGCACTCTCACCGACCATCCGTACCTCACTGCGCATGAACAAACTCATTATTCGTGGGCAGCTCCTAGAAGCTAATGCTGAGTTCTAAAACACTTGGGTATGTTGTTGTTGTTCTTTCGGCTTTTCCCGGTTAGGGGTTGCCACAGCGGAACTCCAGTCCGCTAATGATTGGCAGTAGATTTTCACGAACGCTGAGGTGCCAGCTCGACATTCAACCTTCATCGAAGGCATGCCCATTTATGCATGTCTTTCGAACGCCCACCCAACCGCGGGGAGGACATGCAGACTCCACACATAAGGCACTCCCCACACTCCAGCCAAGAATCGAATGGGAGAACCTTTTGCTGTGAGGCAACAATGCTACCGCTGCACCACTGAGGCTATATCCATAATAAATACTAAGAGGGTAAATCATATATATTACGTAGGTAACAATCAGTGCAATGAAATAGCTGCTCAATTAAATAGATGTACAACCCCCTAAAGTGTATTTAACTTGTTTATCCAATGCTTTTACTGGGTGGGTTAAATACAGACACTTGTACTTTCATGAGGGCTGACTGAAGAAAAACAAATCACCAGTAACTAGCTAAACTAAGAAAAGTTTATCTGCAGCAGGCATCCTCAGTGTATTCACCCACATAGTCAATGCTAGTATACAGCTCAGCAAGCTCCTGCCTGGGGCCCTGCAGAGTTTTACAGCAACAGAGAGGCAAACAAGAGACTTTAGAGTGATTAAGTATCATTTTTCTGCATTTTCTTGCTGCCTTTAGCTAATTCCACCTAAAATGCAGATTTTCTAGAGTTTCTGTGATTTAAAAAGCTTGTTTCAGCGACATATTGTACTGATTTTATTGCCTGCACTTTAACAAAGTATTTTTTGTGTTTAAATTACCTGTTTAACTGTTGTAGGCTACACATTCAAGTTTGATAGCCATTTCTGTGCATTTAAAGTGCTTTTTTGATTGTATCTGCTTTATTTTCTGAAAAAAACAAAAACAAAAAATATACTTGTTTTCCCACCTTTCTAAGCTAGTATAGTCCAGTTTTCAGGTTAGTGCTGAATTCAGGGCTGTGTTACAAGTTTCCGTGTTTGCCCATACCTTACTTGGATAGAAGGAAGTTTCTCTGTTCACTGTGAGAGAGGGAGCTTTGAGCAGTCTATCTGTCCCTGGAGGAGTGGTTTCAGCCCAGAAATTAGTAGTTTATTGGCCATTTTGGGATAATTTCTATCTCTTTCATTTCCCTGCTATAAAACCAGCATTTGCAAGGTTTTTGTGCTAGTATACAGCTCAGTAAGCTCCTGCCTGGTGCCCTGCAGAGTTCTACAGCAGCAGAGAGACAAAAGAGAGACTTTGACGTGATTAAGTATAATTTTTCTGCATTTTCTTGCTGCCTTTAGCTAATTCCACCTAAAATGCCAATTTTCTAGAGTTTCTGTCATTTAAAAAGCTTGTTTCAGCTACATATTGTACTTATTTTACTGCCTGCACTTTAACAAAGTCGTTTTTGTGTTTAAATTACCTGTTTAACTGTTGTAGGGTACACACTCAAGTGTGATAGCCATTCCTGTGCATTTAAAGTGTTTTTTGATTGTATCTGCTTTATATTCTGAAAAAAAAAAACAAAAAAAGAAAAAAGTACGTGTTTTCCCGCCTTTCTAAGCTAGTATATTCCAGTTTTCAGGTTAGTGCTGAATTCAGGGCTCTGTTACACGTTTATGTGTTTGCCCATACCTTACTTGGATATAAGGAAGTTTCTCTGTTCACTGTGAGAGAGGGAGCTTTGAACAGCCTATCTGTCCCTGGAGGAGTGGTTTCAGCCCAGAAATTAGTAGTTTATTGGCCATTTTGGGCTAATTTCTATATCTTTCATTTCTCTGCTATAAAACCAGCATTTGCAAGGTTTTGAGCACCGGGCAGCGCCGGTTAGATAGGGTATAACTATTTCCGGCTCCACAAAGTCTACTCTTCAATTTCTTCCCTTGGAACTAGACAAACTTTCAACTTAAGCACTTAAACCATTCACTTTTCATACCGGCACGTGCTCAAAACTCATAGCAAGCACTAATAAACCTTAGCACTAGACCCCCTCTATACTGTAGAGAAGGACAAGGCTCTCTATTTGACCTTACCAGCCAATCAGTAAAACAGTTCACTGTACCTACCCAGGCATGTCCAAAGGCAGTTTCAGGTGTACTCTCTGGTCAAACTGGTGAATCTGGGCATTTTGAGGCAATGTTATAATTGCCTCATGTAGACAGACAACCCTCTCCTCCTTCTACCAAACACGAATACATGCATGAGATGCAACTATACAGTCAAACTGGAGGCTAAGCTCTCTCAACCCAAGACTGGATTAGGCAGTCAAGAGGAGAAGGGAATTACTTGCATCACACCACCAGTCTTACATAGACCTCTGAAACCAGCACTGGCAAAAAACACACATAAATACACAAAAACATACTCGGAGGCTCTAAATAAAAATCTGCAGAAGCAACAGAGATCCCCAAAGCAGACATCCAAGCAACCCCCACCCCCCAACACAAACATTGAAACACATACTTCACAAAACCAGTGTGCCACACAATCACAGCCCTTAAGGCAAAATAACATACGCAACACACTAGTAATAGGTGACTTTATAGTCAGGCACACCGACGTCCCACTCACTAGGCTGAACAAGGAGAAGGTTACTGTTAGCTGCCTGTCGGGTGTCAGGATCAGCCACATAACACAAGCACTCAGGTCACTCCAGAACAAGTACAAATATGACTCTGTCATTGTCCATGTTGGTGTGAATGTCCTGATCTGTACCTCCCTGGACTACATGAAAAGAGACATGGAAGAGCTCTCTGATCACGTAGCCCAGGCCAGTATGACCCTGACCCCGAGTAGCATCCTGCCTTCACCAGGAATGATACCACGGTATAGAGAAAAAAATTATAAATTTTAACAATTGGCTAAGCTTCTGGTGTCATTCAAAGGGGATCCAGTGTCTGTCAGTCTGGGATGACATGCTCGACAAGCCACGCTGCTTTGCTAGAGACAGCTTGTACCTGTCACCCTTAGACTTTTGAATACTGGCCAAGGCTCTTGCCACCCCCATAGTGCCTTTTTTAGGCAAGGCTCAAAAGACAAACCCACTGCCATAAATAGCACAAGTAACAAAAAACTGAGGGTAATGCTACTCAATGCCAGAAGTCTAAACCTCAAAATGCACGCACTCGAGGCACTCCTTAGTATGGAGAAAATCGATATATGTGCAGTAACAGAAACCAGGTTTAAGGCTCCAGAGAGCACCCCAGCACTACCAGGCTACAACTCATACCATACATTTTGGCCACCAAACCCGGACCAAAATACAAAAGGCGGGGGAGTATCCACATTCATCAAGAATACCCACACCTCCAGGTTAGTGGCACAGCACGATGCTTCAGAGATCATCCATGTGAAACTAACAATGGGCAAAACTGCTATTCAAATTATAGCTTGCTACAGATCACAGACCATGTCCCAGGACCCCCACTCCGCATTCCTGGAAACACTAGGAAACATAAAGGTCCTACCAAACATCCTGATATTGGGTGATTTTAATTACCCAAACATTAACTGGGAGAGCTACTCAAGTACAAACTCCCTTGCCCAACATTTCCTAGAATTTATAAACTCATACACCCTGGATCAACTAGTCAACATCCCCACCAGATGTGACAACATATTGGACCTGGTCATCACCAACATGGGCGACCCATATGCCCTGGATCAACTGGTCAACATCCCCACCAGAGGTGACAACATATTGGACCTGGTCATCACCAACATGGGCGACCAGTGATCCACACCAGAGGTCAACCCCTTGCTGGTTAGATCTGACCATAAACTAATCACGCTGGATATCCACATTCCACCACCACCCCTGGTCAAAGAAACCACTGTGAAAAACTTTTCAAAAGCAAACTTCATGTTACCTAAGACTGAGGTGAGAAGTTTCAAAGCCCCCATGGTAAAGGATAACACTGTCCAAGTTGCAAAATCCTTTACTAATGCACTTTACGGGCACCTACAAGAATGCATGGATTGTGCTATCCTAACCAAAACCAAGACTTACTCCTCCAAGAAAAGGAAATCAGTCTGGTGGACCCCTGCCATAAACAAGCTATACAATAGAAGGAGGAAACTAATACAGAAAAGAGTAAAATCCCACGAAGGGAAGACATTCCTGATTAGTATCAGCAAGAAACTATGTTCCCTCATAAAATCACCCAAGGCTAGCTTCGAAAGAAAAATTGCCATGGACTCCAAAGATAACCACAAGACATTATTTAGCTATGTCAAGAATCTAAGTGGCAATTCTCAGATCTTCTTGAAGTTAGTGCAGAATGGCACAAAATACACTGAACTGACCAATATAGCCAACATCCTGGCAGACAGCTTCAGTGCAAACTTCACCCCCTTCTCATTTCCAAAAGGACCCATAACTATACCAGAAGAATGTAGTGCCACTGAAATCACAGACACTCAGGTTAAAACAGCCCTCTACAAAGCCAAAACACAGTATCAATGGGACCAGATGGTGTCCCCGGCTGCATCCTACATGAGCTCAAAGATGAACTAACCCCTCACCTAAACACATTGTTTAAACTCAGCCTCTCTACAGGTTACATACCCACAGAGTGGCACACAGCAACGGTTATTCCACTCCACAAAGGTGGAGCCACAATGGACCCCGGGAACTATCGCCCTATAAGCCTGACTAGCTTGGTCTGCAAAGCTATGGAGTGCATCATCATGGATCTCATTAACAGAGACATTGGAAACCTTCAAACACTGGACCCTAACCAGTTTGGCTTTGTTAAGGGCAGATCATGCCTCCTAAACCTGGTGGACTTCTTTGAGACAGTTACCAAGGCTATAGATGAGGGAAAGGTGGTCCACACAGCCTACCTAGACCTTGCAAAGGCCTTCAACACCATTCCCCACTCAGGTATTATAGGCAAGCTCACCAGCCTGAACATAAACCCCTACGTCATGAGATGGGTTGCCAACTGGCTCACAGACAGAACCCACATGGTAAGAGTTGCGGGAGCTAGGTCTGACTCTAAACAAGTGGCGTTCCCCAGGGCTCAGTCCTAGGACCCCACCTGTTCGGCATATACTTCCCAGAGGTACAGGCAAGCACAGGAGGACTATGGCTGACCAAGTTCACAGACAACTCCAAACTAGGGGCTATAATTGACTCTCCGGCAGACACAGACATCCTCCAAAAGGGTCTCACTGAGACAGATACCCGGTGTCAAAACCCTGGCCTCAAGCTAAATGCCAAAAAGTGCATAGTCATCCCCACAAACTGCCACATAGGTGGTAGCCCCCTAAATACGGAAGACTTAATAAGGGATCTGGGGACCCAAGTAGATAGTAACCTCTCCTATGATAATCACATTGATAAAGTGGTTAGAAAATCTTTCTTTGTGACCACCTAATCACAAAAGGGTTTGCATCCAGATCGAAAGAGGTCATTGGGCCCCTCTATGCATCACTCATCAGACCCATCATAGAGTACAATGCCCCATTTGGGATGTACCTTACAAGACACATGCAACAACTGGAAAGACCAGTGAAGTACCTCACCAAGAGGATCACTGGCCTCAAGCAGATACCCTATGCAGCTCGAATGAAGAAACTCCAGCTGTACTCAGTTGCATACCCCCTACTCAGAGGTGATCGCTGCCTGACATACACGGCCATGTCCAACCCAGAATTTATGGACATGCTCCACCTAAAGAAAACCATATCCCCTCGAGCCACATGCTCCAGGGATCTAAACCTCACCACAACAATAAATAGGACGTGCTGGAGGGATAGATTCCTGTCCCAGAGACTTCCACATGCTCTGGAACAAGATTCTAATCTACATTAGACAGAGCTTATCGCTAACCCTCTTCAAGAGAAACCTTGACAAGTGGATGGGAAACAGAAAGTTTATCCCAGGGATCACTTCAATGGGTCTGCTGGACAAAGGCACAGGGAACTAATCTAGGGGGGGGCGGTGAAAGCCAACACATTTCGGCTAGGCTTATAAATGCCTTCAGGCAGATAGCCTAGTACCTACCTAAGAACCTATGAACCTATGCCTCAAGAACTGAATGCGATTACAGACTTCACAGACACATGATCTAAAAGTGCTATTTAATCTGCATGTGTGTGTGTGTGTGTGTGTGTGTGTGTGTGTGTGTGTGTGTGTGTGTGTGTAAGCATATCCTGATGCAAAGCCTGCCAGATCTTACATATTATCATCTGTCTCAAACAGTAAAACTGCACTCTTGAATGTCACATGCTAAGTTGCTCTGTGCAGCAGTTAATAGCTCAATGCAACAGCAGCCTGCAAAAATCGCCTAGAACCCCATGTGACAGCAATAATTGGCGGTATGTTTTAGTTGACGAATAAGGCTGTCAGAAACTATTTTTTCCCCAAACTAATTTCGGAGGTGTAACTTGTGTAGGCCGCGTAACAGTCAAGCGAATGTACCAAAGTTACAGAAACGAGCTGGACAGCACCATGAACAATGGTCAATCCCACACAATGACCACAACTATGCAAGCGCAGCAACGAATGCTTGCTCCAAGCCTGTGAACCAAGACTCGACCTCAACACCAATGCTGCTGTGCATGGCTGAAGCAATGCCACCAAGAGCCAGAATGCCATGACACCAAGGCCAGCAGACTGACACATGTTATCCCACAGCTGTTTTCCCCCTTTTATGTTACCTTTTTTTTTTTTTTAATAGGAAAACTGGGGGAGTATTTACCTGTGCTTTGATTGCTATATCCTCCACCCCAACCACTGCTGAGAGAATGGCCAACTTCTTTAAAGCATCCACGAGACAAATCTAGACATTCCAATCCCCCCTCCAGACAAGAGAATACAAAAGCCCACCAAGAGCTGAAATGTAACATTACAGCCCACAACCTAAAAGCATTTGGTAACAGAAGGCCAGTATCACAGGCATCCCACAGATGCAGACCTGCTTCTGAAAGCTGGGAAGCCCTTCCCCATCGTAAGAAACTAGTACTGCCCACAACCAGCAATGACAATTTTTTTTTTTTTTTTTTTTTTATTATTAAGCATTCTCACACCAACCCAAAACCGCCATTCCAACCGCAGCAAACCCACGTAGACATGCCACACATGGGCCAACTACCTTCCCTGCTCCCTTTCCTCCACTTTTTTTTTTTTTTTTTTTTAATAATAAATTTGGAAGAGCTAAAGAAGCCAAGTCCCTGTCATGACAGTGATGAACGAAAGAGACCAACAACTCTTGTAGTTCAGTAATTAGTTTCTCTTTTATCTTCTTATTTTAAAGTGAAATCTATGTAATCAACGCATGCTCCCTGTCATTCCTGTCACAAGGGTGCCCTGAAGCCCACAAAGCAGTTAGCCCACACCATAAAAGGACCAGCACAGCCCCGGGAAACCTTCCACCATGAAAATCCCACCTCCAACGAAGGTGGAAATCAAACAGAAGGACAGCAACAGCAAAACCAAGTCCCTAAGCAGCTCAGCTGCTACTCTTACATTAAAGCCCCTAACTAATATATGTACAATAAATAGGTCAAAATGAAAACATTTCCTTTCATTTTAAAAGTACCACCACTAACCCACTCCACTACCCAAAGTACTCAAACCTCCAACCCTCCCCGCTCTATTCTTAACCCATCAGTAAAAAGAAACATAAATAAATTGCCCAGCCCTTCCTTGTACATAATTATTAATACAAGGCCTACCTGATCCCTTACTACCAACAGGTCATCTTGGAGATAAGCCTGCACTGTAGCAAGTTCATGCCACAATGTGATTACTTACCCAGCTACACTCATCTAAATCCCTTAAGCACCTCCCACCCTTATCTCATTTCCTTCCAATCAACCCTCTCACCGTTTAACCCTTTCACCTCCCCAACCTATTGAACTCCCATTAATATCAATCTAACACCCCCTTGAAGATGTCCCAGGACAACTTGGCTTGTGCCAAGCCTCATTTGTCTGTAAAGCTGCAGAGAATGTATGTGGCTTTCAATGTATTTACACAGAGTTGTGACCACTTCTTGGGTTTGAATAGCTGGCACTTTATTTACAAAGTATAAGTACAATAAATGGCTGTAAAGTTACAGAGATTTATAATGACTGAATCTAGATTAATGAAAGGATTTGGTCTGGCTGTAAATTTACTGATTATTGCTGACAGCATTACTAAATAGTTAAATAGATGGTAAAAAATTCTAGAAAATGCATTATCTGACAGGCTTATTATGAAAAGTAAATGTGAGCCATTTAAGAAAGGTTGACCTACTAAAACTTATGCTGTGTTTCGGGAAAGGTAGTTGACAGCGATAATAATGTACATGTTATCACCTGTGTGTGGTGCAACATATTTTAACTTTTGTTTTTGGTATTTTAGTACATCTTGCATATTGCTGTACATAGTGAGGGATAATCCTGTAATGAAATCTTGAATGGGCCAAGTTTTGATCGGCGTCCCACCCTGGTAAACAAACAAATGAATGAATGAATGAATTAATTAATTAATAATGGATAATGGCTGTATATATTTCTGATGTATTTAATGAAACTGTTTTCATACAAAAAAATCTTTGAGTGTAATAATCCCAGGTCATGGCTGGGAAGGGTCTTTCCATCAGTGGACCAGTCAAGTTACAAAATAATCTTACTTACTTACTTACTTACTTAATTAATTAATAGAAATTGTGATGATGTGAAAAGAAAACAGACCCTGGGAAAACTAAGGAATTAACTGGCTCCTTAGATTACAGGGAACAGAAAAAGGAAAGCTGAAATATGTGGTGATTTCTAACAGGATAGTATAAAACAGCTTTTTTTCAGCTAATAAATTATCTACATGTAAACAGGAAGTCAGTCTGTCCAAGTATAAAATAGAGAAACAATATCCACATGAACCTTATGCATTTTAAATGAAATAAAATGAAATAATAATCTCATGAAAAACGGATCATATGCTGATATGGCTTGAAGGTTCATTGTAAAATTATGCAGAAAAAATATCCTCTGCGTTTTCCACTTGGAAAGCTGATGGTTATGCACTGTACACGCTATTCAAGGACAATATAATGAACACCGTGTATGACCTCAGAGGCCTTTAGCATTTAAAGCAGTTTCCATGACAGTCAGAAGAACAACAAATAGAACTCAAATTAAAGTTCCTGTTTTGAGCCAAAGCTGAGTCTTTACCAGGTCATCTTCCTGGCTCTGACTTTAAATCATTCACAGCAAGTTCAACTTAATTAAGCATTAAGTGTCTTTTTTTTTGACACAGTCTTACCTTTTGAAAAAGGATCAGTGGTATTTTCCTTACAGAGCTTTTACCATAACAATACAAACATATTTTGTAAGATCATTTGCTATGGTCACATGAAGAACACTGATACGAAAAAAGATACTGGCAAAGTGCGGACCTTTTCCATTTAAATATGTAGCATATAACACACTGACATGAAATTATTTTCAGTTTAATACATATTTGACATATAACTGCATGTGGTATTTTAAAGTGTAAAACACAAAAATCATAGCAACAGGCTTAATTAAACACATATGCCCTCCGATTCTCAGAAGTCTGTGACATTTCATGCAAAAGTCAGTAATTTATTTGTCAAGTTCACATCCATGAAAGTTCTGCAATTAAAATATACTATACCATCTTTTTTAAACATATATATATATTTTTTGCATCAGCCATCCTCTGATAAAACAGCAGTTTATTCTCTGAATGGTTCTGCTCAGAATGAATGAGTGCTAAAATTGTGCAGCAATTTATAAAGGTAATATCAGTCAGGTTTCGTGAAATATTAAATTAATATACTTCTGTCAGTTTTTTTTTCTTTTTCTCTTGTTGATTGTGCCCTTTTTGCCTTCAAAGTTTAATATCCTTCTTCTACCAATCTTCTTTTTGCCATTTAAATTGTGTTCAGTCACCATTTCAATTCCTTGTCTACACACACACACACACACACACACACACACACACACACACACACACACAGAGAAATATACAAGAACATCTTGTTAGATGCTGGAAAAGCTATCAATCTGATGTTGTTAAACTTCATTCCATCCTTGACAGATGGGCTTGGCTCCAATATTAAAATTGACTCGGATGTCACTATAGCTCACTCCAGCCAAAAACTTCTCAAGCTTTACCTCTACTCAGAATCCCTCTCTCTCTCTAAGTTACCTCAGATCTCATTTGCCACTTTCAGAAATGGTCGTATCTAGCTATTACTCTCAAGCACTACTAGGTTTATATACATTTTTTTTCCTTTCCTTGCAGTTTCTTTCTATATTTTTCTGTCTTACTCAAGATTTGTTTTAGTGCCAAAGAAGACAGGGGACTGGTGACCAAGTTTGGATCTCAGTGTACTGAACAAATCAGTTTGATAAACAAAGTTATGGATGGCCATGGTACAGTCTATTCTTCCCTTTCTGAAGAAAGATGACTGGATGTGCTCAATAGACCTTCAGGATGCATATTATCACATAAGATGGACAAACACTCCAGAAAGTTCCTCAGCTTCCGACTGGGAGGCAGTCACTACCAATTCTGCCTGTTGGATGCACCACAGCCACCAGGGTGTTCACTAAATGCATGGAAATAGTAGCAGCTCACTTGAGAATA
>NC_056747.1:1012028666-1012058666 GCF_019279795.1 Protopterus annectens | reverse complement strand
GCATTTTTGTATGTAACTGGTTAACACTTTGTAATGAGTCTTGAAAACAATGTAATAAGCAAATATAAATCGTTTGTACCACATGCACATAACAACTATGGCCTGAGTCATGGCTGAAAAGGGCCCTAGGAGCAACTCACTTACATGTTTAACAAACGGCAGATAAATAAAATAAATAATGCCTTCCCACCTCTGTCGATGTACATCTTCCTGAAGGCTACATTAAACAACATGGGTGAAGTCCTCTTTCATAAGATTCATTGTGTTTATACAACCCAAATAAACAAACAAACAAACAAAAAACAAATAAATACATATATAATTGTACCATTTTTTGTGAAACTGGAAGGCAGCATCTGTTATTCCTGTGGTGTGGAAATGGTCACATTGTTCATTCTGATACAAACTTTCAAAGTTCAAACCAAGAAGCAGATCTAACGAACATATACATCTTTTTGCCAAACTACAGAAATTTAGTTAACACAGAAACCCATATCATAGGAACCCACAGAGTTATTCCAGCAAAACCTTGAGTCTTACTTACCCCTTGTGTTAGTAAAGAGTTCTGGAGTTTTGCTAACACATTCCTATAGTATCCTTTCTTGTAATGTGTCAATCAATTGTACTTGTACCATATTTTTGAAAACAGCATGCATCATAAAGGAGTCCTTGTTTTAGTCATTCCGTTTTAGTCTTAACAAGTAGTAGGCTTATTTGCAGTACCTGTTTCCCAGACTTCCTAATTCCTGGGTTTGTAATATGCATCATAATGCTATGTAGTATAATATTCTTTTTTACAAGAGCAAGCATTTAAGCATCAGAATATTACCTGCAAATGCATAAGAGGAAAATCTCAGCACTTTTTGTGAATTTAAAGCAGGAATGGCTACACTTAATTTAAAAAGAGACAAGTTCACCAGCCCTTTGTCATTAACTCTAGGTGCCAAACAGACCTGTGAGTAAAAATGTGCTTTTCAAATCAGATTTGGTGTGAATGATATGTTTTTTAATTGTGTGAGGAATGTCCTGCTAATACAAGTCTTCTCCCACAGGATGATGGGAGAAAACTTGTGTTAGCAGGACATTCTTTATGCAAATCATTGCCCACTTTGAAGAAGAAATTTTAGTGCCTGAGACTGCACTACCATTTAATGTCGGCCTAGTATGGAATGTGGCATATGAAGTTTTTCTATAAAAAAATGTGATGCTACATTCTATTTAGAGTCACTAGAGATTCAGAAAAAAAAAACTTCTGTGAGAAGCTGAAAAACATGGACTGATAGCAACAACTGAAGTCTCATCATCAGATATTAATCAGAATTTCTAAGTAGTTTTGCTTGCTGAAAGAAGATATTAAAGGGAGATTATATGGATGGTTTAATTTGCATATATTTTAAGACTCTGCTGACCTTAATTTCTTGGGGCTGTTATCCTGTTTCATTCTGTTTTATTCCCAATATTCCCCAATGGGTGGAGATGCTTTTGGTAGTGACCATTATGGCTGGAAACTGGAACCAAAGATGGAAAAGATTTGCAAAATCTAAGAGTTCATAGAATGACAAAGTATAAATATTGAAAAAATATGTTTGCTTGGTAAATGTGAATCACATTTTGCTAAAGAAAACAAAATATTTGATAAGTACATTGTTGGAAGAGCTCTCTACATCACAGTACTGCACAAGTCTTGGACAGAATTCAGAGCAACTTGGCCTGCAGCTTAAAAGCATGCATTATCCAGAGTTCCAGTGTAGGAACATGTACAGAACTGTATACACTGTAACAAAAGATTTTCTTTTATTCTATACAATTATCCAGTACCTAAATTATATTAAAAAAGCAGTGACATATCAGTAATTTTAAAGAAGTGGTATAAAGAAACATGACAAAGCTTTAAGTCAAATTAATAAAAAACAAACCAAAAAAAAATAAGTACATTTCCTACATCTACATTTCAGATGTGTTTATTACTCTTCCTCTTTCTACATTTGAGAACCTATTTTCAAACAAAACAAAGCAGTTATATGTCCTGGACCATGTCGCAGAGGGATTTAGAGTTGACTATGTCCCAGTCAACCTGTATTTGATTAATGGCATCTGTTCTGGAGGGGTGCGGTGATGATGGGAGAGAGTAGTAAATACTCCTCACCTATCCTGAGGGGATTGGAGGAAGGTTCACTGCACTGGTGACACAAACTGGGGGTGATCACCTGCAGAAGCAGCATAGCCAGCTCATTTTGCATGTACAGAGAGTTGTTTAATCAGAAAAGGTATGTGCTGAAGCACAGTGCACCTTCTTTTTTGTGACGACAATTTCAGTGCTGGCAAGCTGCATGCCTGGAAGTGAATTAGGGAAGTTCATTGTATTGGCAGAGTGACCTGTTCCCTGCTACCTAACTTTCATCCCCAGGAGGAATAAATTAACTTATAAACCTCTCTGGATAGGGAATAAATCCAACATACATGTCTCAACCTATCCAGAGATGTTACATTCCAGGAGAAACAAATGGGCTGGTGTGGCACAGGTAGGCAAGATATTGAGACAATCCAGTGTTTTGCAAAAAGAAAAAAAAAAATCCATATATTTAGGAAAAAAGAAATGTCACAAGATAGTTATTATAAATTTACTTGTATGCATAACTAAATTAGTGTCAGTGGCTCAACAGGTACCAAATTTTCTTTTGGTGCTGGAAGAACAGAAGACCGTAGGTTCTATTCCTGGTCAAGGTGATTGGATTAATTTTACAAACTGCTGACACTGCAGTGCAGCATAAAGGGTGTGTTCCACTCCTTAGTGTACCATCCTTCAGATGAAACATTAAATTGAGGTCCCATCTGCTTCAGTTGGTGGATGCAAAAGATTGCATGGCACTTACCAAAATACAGTAGCAATTCTTTATATTTTATTGCCACATTCACATATTTACAATTTTTTAAAATATCTAGATTACTTATGTATATACATAATGGTTTACTATCATAATCTTGAAGTGGATTTGGTTGAATCCACTTTGAACGAAGTCCAGAGGTCAAACGGTGACAATGTGGAACTCCGATATTGTTGAAATACAAATCTCACCCCTATCTTGACCCATGTTAACACAGTGTCCTCGGCAGATTGCTTCAAAGCCCTATCTCTGTACTTTGTTTCCTACAGACTGCTGAGAAGCAATTTTTGCCTCTCATACAAGGCATCCTTGGATCCCTCTGATGGACCTTTTGCATATATGCAAAATGAATAGCACCATAGCTACTAGATCAAAGGATTTAAACTTTGTTTGTGACTTAAATGGGGCATGTTGGAGGAACAAG
Organism: Protopterus annectens; assembly: GCF_019279795.1. Taxonomy (NCBI): domain Eukaryota; kingdom Metazoa; phylum Chordata; order Ceratodontiformes; family Protopteridae; genus Protopterus; species Protopterus annectens. The sequence continues at coordinate 1,012,055,357 of NC_056747.1, read as the reverse complement.
TATGTATCTCAGAGAATCCCTATTCTCTGGTATAGGCTTCCCATCCATGTGAAGCATAGCTGTTCTGTAACCCTATTCAAGCACAACCTGGACCAGTGGATGGGAAATTGGAAATTCACCCCTGTTCTGACACCTATGGCTCTGATGGACAGAAGCAGGCATTAAATTATGCCCTAACTAACATACACCACTTAAAATAACCTCTAAGGCACAATAACTCATGGGACACATTTGACTTGCATGTCTAGGTTAGGTAGGCCCCAGTGGTCATTATCCTATTATACACCTTTGAACCTATGAACCTAAGAACAACACTATAGAAATTACTCTATGATCCCAAAGAAATGCCTAGCTAGGCATATCCAACAATTCCTCTTTGGTATGTACCTAACTAGGCATATGCAACAAGTGGAACTTCCACAGAGGTTCCTCACTAAAAGAACACAGGGCGTAAATAACATGTCCTGTGGAGACCACCTCAAGGGCCTATACCTGTATTCTGTCCCCTACAGGCTGTTGAGGGGAGATCTATGCCTGGGATACAAGGCATTGTCAGATCCCACTCTGATGGAATTCCTGCATATCTGTAAAAACAAACAGCACCCAAATTACCCATTCTAAAGACTTAAAACTTGTCTGTGATATAAATAGGATCTGCTAGAGAGACAGGTATGCATCTTAGAGTCTACCCCTTTTCTGGAACAGGCTCCCCATCCATGTGAAGCAGAGTTCCTCCTTAACCCAGTTGGATGGGAAATGAAATTCATCCCTGCTTTTGTACCTATGTCTCTAATGGACACTGGCAGCCTATAAATGGTTCATCTCCCAGGCCCATGCTTGTAAATGTTTCACCTCCCAAGCCCCTGTGGACACATGCAGCCTGTAAATGGTTCATCTCCCAGGCCCCTGCTTGTAAATGTTTCACCTCCCAAGCCCATGTGGACACATGCAGCCTGTAAATGGTTCATCTCCCAGACCCCTGCTTGTAAATGTTTCACCTCCCAAGCCCCTGTGGACACATGCAGCCTGTAAATGGTTAATCTCCCAGGCCCCTGCTTGTAAATGTTTCACCTCCCAAGCCCCTGTGGACACATGCAGCCTGTAAATGGTTCATCTCCCAGGCCCCTGCTTGTAAATGTTTTACCTCTCAATCCCCTGTGGACACATGCAGCCTGTAAATGGTTCATCTCCCAGGCCCATGCTTACACTTATCAAGGGTAACAGAACTTGTCAGAGATTTGGGATGCATGGCTAGGCTTAAAAAAGCTCTTGTTGTCATTAGTCTAGTAAACAACTATGAACCTATTTAGAGATTAGGTACCCACTTGTTTTTACAACAGGCTTCATGATGACTCAAAAATTATAGCATGAAGAAATCTTGTTTATTCTGCTGACCATTTCCATTTTACTTTCACTGCTAACAGGTACATAGCTGTTTGTTTCCAACAGCACTAATGTACCACTCATTTGGTCCATTTCTGCAACCAGTTCCTGCCAATTTACTAGCCTCTGGCTGCCATCACTAAATATGTAATGTAACATTAGAACTGCCTTGAGACAGTTACATTATTTTAAGATAGAAGCATAATTAAAATACTTGGCACAAACTGATATCATAGAATAGTGTTAAATTATTACCTTTTGGATTGTGGCAAACGTCAGTACCAAAGGAAAGGAAAGGAAAGGACACTGACACTTCTTTGAATTCTATAGTTACCTGGACAATTGCAGCAACCATTTCATGCAATAAGGTTTTTAGGTTAGAACATTATGTGGAAAACAATGTGTGTGTTATCTTATTTTCGTATAGTCCTCAGCACTGCTCTTTTCAGGAATAGTCCATACCATCCCATTCATTTACCATCTCTGTGGATATCATACATCTGAGCATAAATGCAGAGACCTATCACATGCAGTTCTGTAACTAAAGGTAATTAGGGATATGTTCTATATTTGCAATCCTTTATTGTAACATTGTGTGTGCAGCAAGAAACTTTGTTCTTAAATCATATTCCTATGCATAACGAATCCCAACAGGCACAGTAGCTACTCCTGTACTATGCCTTATGGCACCCAGCACTGTCTATAAGACATGAGAGACTAACCTAGCCCACACTAGCAGCAGCATGCCAACTAAGGCCAAACCTTTGGGCAGTGAGATAGATGCCTGCTGATTTGGACACCTGTATTAAATAAACAGATCATTTCATACTTGTAGGTTATGAAGCAGATACAATTGTTAGCCCTGTGTTTTCAAGAAGACAAGATTAAGACACAGTACTTATCCAGTTTTCTCACAATGATAGAAGACGCACCCTCATGAGACCTTCTCTATAAAATGGGCCAGATAGACAATTTGCACATACACATAACTATCCCTGGACCACTGAATCTGTTTTATAATATTGTCTTTTCTCACTTGTCCATTATAACTTCACCCATGTCCGTTATTATATATCACAAGTCTCCAAGCAACTACACCTTCTGGTTGCAATTTTCATAAATACAGTGCATACAGTAAAACCAACTCTAAGCACCCTGCTGTATACAAATAATATGGTAATGTACCAACAGTGAAACTGTCTTGCAACAATAAAAGCAGGAATCGCTGAAGGACAGTTATTGTTTTTCACTTCAGTTCTTGAGATAATATATATCATTCACTGACAAAAGACATGGTTTTAGGCAAAAACTACTATACTGACTCTTGTTAAAAATGACTGTAGTCTTTCTCCTATGTTAATTGCTAAAAGTAACCCCAGTCTTGACTCTGTAGCCTATTGGACATTTATAGAATTACTTCTAGGGGGCCATATAAAGCTCAGTACTGTCTCTGTCTATATTTTACCACCTGCTACAGTATCTATTATAATAATGACTTTGAAGCAAATATTGATTAAATCTTAAATCATCTGTGGGGAAGTTAACCACAGCTGGAATAGTTCTCCTAAAGCTGCAGTAACATGAATTCTGTCTGCAATCTGTTCTAACCAGTTAAAGACAGAACTAGGGCATACTCTACATCAAAAAATCTTTTCCTGCTGATGTTATTATTAACATATATAGCACATTTTCACATTTGAAAATTCTTCCAAGTGACCTGAGTGACCACTGTACTGTATAAACACATAAGCATTCAGCAAAAAATGAAAGTCATTCATTTAACGCTTCACCATTTTCAAATAACTTTGAAAGCTTGCTTCTAATTGAATTACTGCGAACTGACTGATCACACATTTTACAGTTGCACTGAGCCTACTTCTGCCTTATTAACCTTCTCTACTATAGTTATTCTGATACAAAATAGATTGCTTATACTAACAATCAGAACAGTTAAAAATAGCCATGTGCCTTGAATTACAGTCGATTTAACAGCAGTTATTAGGAACATTTATTTATTTATTTACTTATTTGACATTTGTTTACCGGGATAGTCTGCCTGGGTATGTACCCATTTTCAGCAGAGGTCTAGGGAGAAAAACTCCAGGTATAGATCACAGTTCACCTTGTAATACATAGAGAATTTATATTTGTAACAGGAAATACGAAATTACATTTGAAACACTGATACATAGAGTCAAATAATTACATAATTGCGAGGCAACATGATTGGTGTGATAGAATGAAATAAGGTGTTATCATAAGAGTCTAAGATTGTTATGGGGGTGTTTTGCTTCAGATATACTTGTGAAGATAAACACGATGCCTAAGTATTGTGAAAAGAGAGTTATGTTGAATGCACTGAAAAAATAAGACCGTGCTAGATAAAGTTTGGTGCAGATGGAGGTTGTGATATCGAGTTTTCATCGAAGAACAAAGCACAGCCAGTGATCTTATATGTAGTGAGTAACTGAGTATGTTTTAGGTACTTGGATAATATTAGCCCGTAAGGGCGTTTAGTGTAGTACAATGCTGGGTGAGGTACTGAGCACCAGTAGCAAATACGGCAATTTTATTATAACATTGAATAGCAATGAAACATGGAAAAGAGAAAGAAAAGAGGTGCAGAAGACTTTGCAAAATTGTAATTTTATGAGCAGTTAAAACACTTAAGAGGAATTCAGACTAACTTAGCTAATGTTCACTACTATTGGAATCTGCAAACCAGTTATCCAAAGATCCCCCCAAAACTTGGAAGAGCATAAAAATTCTTAGCTCAAACAAAATTAGCTCAATATCAGGTATTGCTAAGCTAACTTTTGAACTGATTTATGTTATAAAGATTAATGCTTCCACTCATACTTCACCAAAAACAGATGTTTTACTTCTCACAATATAATATGTCCCTCTATCTATTTATGCAAAATAGTTACCTGCCCTCCCTTTTACCTCAAAGTTGTATCTATCAAGAAAATAGAGCAGTACCATGGGTCAATAAACTATGCTAACAACCCACAGTTTCACGACCTACACCCAAAAATAATATATGTGCTGCACTTCTTTTAGGCCCCTCTAATATTCATATACAATTTTAACTCTAGCAACAAAAGTAATCCCTGGGATTCATTAACAATTGTGCAGGCTTTGAGCAAAGCCTACACAATTTAAGCTTGTTAGCAGAATGAAGAAAAGCATTCGTTGAATATGCATGCTGCCCATGATGCGTACATGTTTACAACCACTTTTTCATGGCCAGCAGCAGTGATGGTGACCAAGAAATGGTGCAGGGAAGTAAAAGCACACAATATAAAAAAAAGGCTTGTCTGTAAACAAACCTTTTATACAAGCATGAGCGGGCAGCGTATATGAAGCAAGGGCAAGTTGATTACAAGAATTTAAATGCAGGGGACATTAAACAGAGAGAATGTACACCGAATACAATGTTAATAGGGCAAACATAAGTATGAGAGGAGGGTAAATGGGGAAAATGTTCTCATTTATTGCAGTCAATTGTGATTATGTCACAAAGAAACATTTTAAACATAAATACTTCCATACCGACGTAATAATAATTAATCCTGTTCACAGTTCTTGACACATGCACATAACTAAAAATATATGTGCCAACAAAGAATGTGAGAGAGACACCAAGCAAAATAGTAAAAAAGGGGATTAAATGCGATATTAATGTTAGTAACATGCTGAGCTGAGATAACAGCAAGGACACTGGATACATTATGGGCTAGAGTATTTGCATAGACTGCAGTTATTGAATATGACATGTATAGACAAGGAAAGTATTGTGATAACCAGCAGTACTGCTGTATTCTCCATTTCACCATGTATAAACATGAAGAAATGAGCCCTACAGCTGTTATATCATGCACACGAGAGAGGGGCATGTTTTGCCATTTTTTTTGTCATTTGGCAACCATAGAAAGGGGGTATATTACTTTAAAACATAATTTAGGCACTCAAAATACAAAAGTGACAAATGACAAGACATATCTGAGGACATTTCAGTATTCCAAGGTCTCCATTAATAAATGGAGTGTATCAACTACATGATTATATAGGGCATACTGACAATAAATTACAGACAACACTGCCATAATAGCAGGTAAACAACCAACGCACGCAAAAAAAAAGTGTATTAATACAGGTCCGATATTTATGACCACTTTATGATGATCTTGCATCATGCCATACATTAAGAAACGTTAGGTAAGTGCTCATGTGCTATAAAGCTCTGCAGGGTGAAGAAAGTAATACATAAATGTTTGGATGAAGACATGCAATGCAAGGCACTATTATTTGGAAATTAAGTAATGCCTGTGATCAGTCAATGACATACTCAACATTTGCATCTTACCAGACTGAAACACATTGTCAGGAGTGATATCAGAAAGCTGCGTATCAACCTTTGGTGCCACAGAAATAAGCGTACAGTGTATGTCAGGGTGAACACAATCGAAGGGTTTACAGCACTGTCCTATTGTAATAGGTATGGATCCCCTACCTTGAAGAGTGATGCCTTATAAATGTGTCTCCCAACTGCTACATAACTATTTCCTTTGTCTAAGCCTCTCCTCCATGACATAGTTAACTGACAGACAGACAGACAGATGTTACCAGATTCAACCCCCTGTCTATCATACTACACACTCTACAGAGCTGTGTATTGACTGCATCTGCCACACAGCATAGCAATGGATCTTGTCATAAATAATTGAAATTAATGTGTAAAGTAAGAAAGGACATTTGATGGTAATTTTTATAACATGATTTTATCAGAATGATGACAAGGAGATAACTATATTAATGTTCACACAACTGTCAGCAGTACAATATCAATGTTTCTTGACCAAGGAAGCTGTTTCTGTTGTCTTGGAAGCAAACTCTCCCAGAACTGAATACACTCTATGTGTGTAGATACACTATACAAGTCATTAGTGAATGCATATGCTGTAGGAGCACTTACACCATCACATTCACAGAACAACTGTTTCACTGTCAGAAAATTACAAAATGAGTCTATATTTCTTTCTTCAAAATAAAAATTGATAATAATAACTTCATGCAGTGCTGTTTGTGTAACATAATTATATTCATATAATGTTGCCCTTTGTTGGAATAGAACAGCAAGCTATGCAAGTCCACTGACTAAGGACATGTATATCAATCACATGCACCACAGTGGAAATCATAACACAGCTAAGAGACTACATCTATGTAAAGTAATTACATGATATGATTGTGTTGCAAACAATATGTCTGAGATAAAAGGGATGGTGGAGGTTTATCCCACTGTAATTGTACACATTATAACAGTTATGGATGTCGTTCATGTTTAACAACATAAGGATGCACAGTACTTGCAATCACTCAGTGTAGGTTTTGAACACCTGACTATATAACAACATAAGCTATATGATATTGTGAAGAGTGAATGCACCACGGTGCAAGTGGTGATAACATTTTGAGATATTTGGGTATTTGAAGCTGTGACATCATGTTATTGCTGACATGTATATGTGTGCCTGTAATTTCTGTAAAATATTATTGCTCTATGTCTATTTCTTAAACAACATTGCCTGCTTCTAGGTATATACAAACACACATAATGTGTAATGAAGTCATCACTTGGACAGAAGAATGTCAATCATGCATAATGTGTTGATAACAACTGGATTTGAACACATGCCTTACTAAGGCAACAACATACAGAACACTGTTTCATTAAATCATGCCACAGGAAAAGCCTTAGTAGTTTTCCTAAGAAAGACAAATCTCATCCGATGACATTATAATAATTATCCAGTAAAATATTTCTGTGTGAAAAATGAGCAGATATTCTTGTAATAGAAATCCCCAGCTATACATGTGGACATTCATACTGGCATAACTGAGTTTAAGGAGTAATGGCTGGATTTGAACTGACTACTAAAGATCACAAGATACAGAACATTGCCTGAATGTGTTGGTTTACTATTGTGACAGTGCACATTTGAATGGATCACATCACCATAGTTTAAAACAGTGATGTTCCCCTGAAAAGGAAGGTGGTAGAAGAACACACAGTAACATTGCACAGCTACACATACTATATGAATTAGAAGCCTTCTCAATACAGTATGGCAGATGAACACATTAACAGTAGTCAATCATTGTTGGATCCAAACCTTGTATCTATTTAGTTACACAATCTAGAAAGCACAGTATCAACAGCCTAACAGGCTAAGTCGCACTGCAACTGTATGTAGCTCATTTATTTTTAATATCATGATGTAACTATTGTATTTCTAAAACTGGGTATTGCCTGGGGTAATAGACATTTATAGGGTAGCCCTCTGCCAGTGAAAATACATCTCTTAAGTGGAACTTTACATAAGGGGTATTGTCATGGAGTCAAGTGAAAATGACAGTCACACTATTTAACTATTTAACTAATGATGGATTTGAACCCCTACCTATCTAGTTATACAACCTATAGAACACAGTTTTTGCTGCAAGTGCCAAAGGAGAAGTCTGACTTTTGCATTGAGAGACTGCACTTATAAAAGGATGATCTCATCACTGTGTTGCACAGAACATGTTTGTGACAAACGTGGGATAACGGGATGGGGAATCATCTTCCATTTAAATTCTTCCCCTGAGTGGAAGTTGATGAAACATGTCTGTTCAGGAAGCTATACATACCTGACATTGAAGCCACACACGCAAGTTCATCTCTATGAGACATGAACCTCCTGCTAATCTATTAACACAATCCAGAAAGCACAATATTAGCCGAAAGCACCACAGAAGAAGTCTGATATTTATAATGATAGAGTGCACTTATGAAAGGATGACAACATCAGTACATTGCAGAGAGGATGTTTATGTTAAATGTGGAATACAGTGACAAGGGAGGTGTGTCTGAAGTTAAACTCTTCTTCTGAGTGAAAGTGGACACAGCATATCTGTAGCTGAGGCCTTGCTTACCTGCCACTAGAACCTACACACACACACACACACACACACACACACACACACACACACACACACACACACACACACACAAGTTCATCACTGTCAGATTTGAACCATCTACCTAACTAGTTACACCAACTCCCACACTCTGTTATCCCACTACCCACCATACAAATAACTACCCCAGCCCTATTGCTCCCTCCCTCTTTAACCATTCCTCTATATCATTTCACAAGTTCAAAGTATTGTACATACCAAATGCCCAACCTCTCATCAAAACATCAGTTCTTTTGCAAGTGTTTCTTCCTACAACTACTTCAAAGGACAATACTACTCTTATCTGGTGATAGTCACCCCAACCCAGGCCCATGCTTACAGCACTCTAACCATACTTATACAGTACCTCCCCCTTCCAATTGCCTCAGAAAAAAACTCATATGATCACAGGCCAATAAAAGCACCATCCTTCATGCCTGGATTTCTCAATATAACCCAGATATACTTGCCCTACCTGAAATTTGGCTAAAACCTCATATTACAAACTGCAAAATCCCCCCCCCCCAGGTTATAATAGTCTTCGACTGGATAGAAGTAAAAAAAGGGTGGAGGAGTAGCTATACTCTGGTCTGACCATCTCTCTCTCTCCCCCATTTCAATAGTTATCCCTGATTTCAGCCCTACCAAAATACTTATAGCAGCCTGTAACCTAAATCATCACAAAAAAATTGCCATTGCAGGGATTTATATACCCCCAGGTAAAAACATTCCCATACCTAAGCAGTTTCTTTCTTGGATTTCTTTATCCATTCCCTATGAAACCATCATCTCTGGTAATATGAATATTGACTGTAACCCTGTTAATACTACCACCCCTAACTACTCTATAAACCTTTGTGGCTTTACCCAGCTGATCACCTTGCCCATGCACCAGCAAAAAAATTCACAGAATGACTCTGCCATTGACTGGATATTTGTATCCCACCTGCAGTGCTATCATAACCCTTCCACCCTACCTAACTCCCTTAGTGACCACCTCCCTACCTCAGTATTAAGACACTCTCCCATTCTTAACAAGAGCCACCAATACAAAGAGTCTCGTAACCTTAAAAACTACAACCCTGTCACCCTAAACAAATTACTGTCCACTGTAAACTGGTCATTACTACACACATTACCCCTTGATGAGGCTGTCCAAAGCTTCAATAATATATTCCTAGAAACACTTAACATCCTGGCTCCCAGTAGAAAAATTAGGCTAAAATGTAATTATGCACCATGGCTAAATCAGGCAATTCGATCCCTTATGAACAACAGAGACAGTGCCTGGAGAGCATGGAAAGAATAACATCTCAATTTTCTACCTGAACTTATATAAACAGCTTCACAACCAAACAAAAAGCAGGTCCTACTGGACAAAAAAAAAATTCTATCAAAAATCTCTGAGTAGCCCACATTCCAACCTGAAGAAAGTTTGGCACTCAATAAACAAATTACTATTTCCAGGTAACCCCTCTTCATCAAACCCCTTCCCTAACAAACCTTCTAGTGAAACTGCAACTCCACTTTACAACTTATTCATCAAAACAACAGAAAAGCTTACTAAACCAGGCACTCTCGATATTAAAACTCCACCTCTCACCTCATCTCTTCCCTGGTTTTCCCTATCACCCGTAGCAACTTCCTTCATCAGATTACTTCCTAACAAACTCAAACCCTGTTCCCCATCAGCTAACAAACTTCCTCCATTATTTCTCAAACATGCAGCCAGATCTGTAGCATACCCTGTATTGGGTTTATATCACATCATCAAAAGATTAAAACATTGACGCACTTAATATCAAACTGAATACATCGACCCATGAAAACAACAAATGGATGTCAATGGCAGTTTCCAACTGGGACATGTAACATTAAGGGTGTAGGCAGGGGGCAAGCCCCCCTGCACCCCCTGCTACTTAAATATACCAACTCTGAGATTGCGCTACAGTGTAGGAAACGGAAATCTTCCATTTCTTCATTGTAGTGCACTGAAGTGCGATCTCCGAAGTGGTATATTTAAGTGGCAGGGGGTGTAGGGGGTGCAGGGGGTCTTGCCCCCTGCATGGAGCAATTTGTTTTTGATTTACACTCCATATGATTTTTTTTCCCATTTCGATGTTTTCCTGTTCGAGGAATTCAGTTCAATGTTAAGTGCTTCGATATTTTAATCTTTCAATGATGTGACATACATCCCCCTGTATCTATACTTATCAATAGATCTATCCAAGAAAATACAGCACCAGATATCTGGAAAACATTCTTCATAATACCCTTCCACAAGGGTGGAGTTCTACAGAACTCTCAAATTGCAGGCCTATTGCCATATTATCCCCATTATCTAAGATACTGGAAAAATGTATACGTAGACAAATACTAAACCACCTCTTACAGGCAAACCTAACTACACCCACACAGCAAGGTTTCCGACCCTCACACAATACTACCGCTGCCTTCCTATCTTTCACACACAACATTGCCCAAGCCAGAGATAATAATAAACTCATATCAGCTCTATTCTTCGACCTATCCAAAGCATCTGATAATGTTTCCCATCCCATCCTCCTAAATAAACTTTCAAACCTACAAGTCTCTACCATCACTACCGCCTGGATTAACAGCTACCTCTCAAACAGATATCAGTCTGTCAAATGGCAAACATCCTTCTCCCCTTTCCATCTTAAGACCGAGGTTCCCCAGGGCTCTATCCTGGGCTCCGTACTTTTTAATATATTTACAAATACCTTCCATATCTCCTGCCCCCCACTCTACCTTAATTCAGTATGCAGACGATTCCACAATTATTAACAGCTCTGACAATATACAAAATCTCCACACTGTCACTCAAAAATCTCTGCACCTAATAGAACAATGGCTAACTGAAAACAACCTGCTTCTCAACCCCAAAAAGACCAGGCTTCTCCTTTTCCTTCCAAAAAACCTCAATCCAGCTAAAGAAAACTTCATCATCTCATCCTTAGATAATACAATTATCACCACCGACTCAAACACCAAATTACTTGGTGTTACTATAAATGACCAATTAAAATTCATCCTACATATTTTAACCTGTATCAAAAAGTCCAAACAAAAACTAGGTCTTTTGTACCACAACAACAAATATATACGTAACAAATCTAGACCTATACTGGCTCAAGCATTTATTCTACCATCCCTGCTGTATGCTGCTCCCATACTTACTAACATCCAAAATAATCTCTTAACCAAACTATAAACCACCTGTAACAAGATATCCAGATTCGCAGCCAGTAATAGCTACAAATCCCAACATTGTATATCCTTGAAAAGCTTAAGACGACCTGAGCTCCCCCACATGCTTCAAATGTCACAACCACAAATTGCACATGGTATCATGACTAGCCCCAACTCCTGCCCTGCCCTTACATTCATACTTACACCCTATATACTCAATTGTGACCTCAGAAGCACACAACAAAACCTACTTCAGGTGACCAAAATATTTGAAAAATACTTTACAGTCATTCAATTGCATACTTATGGAATAAACTTCCATTGTCTTTTCGCTCCACTACCAAAAGTGGCGTATTCAAAAAGCAACTAAAAATTCATTTCCGATATGCATGGATCTGTACTTGTCAGGAAATAACCTACTGAATTTTTCTTCTCTTGATTAACATATCTGCCTGGTATTTACGATCAAAACTGTCTACACATACCTCTTAGCAGTTAATATCTATGCTATTAAATGCATTTTTGATATACTATGTCACGATGTTACTCTGAATTGTATATTACATATTAGAAAATATTTTTATTTTAAGGCATTGCTGTATTTCCTTGTATATAACTTAATGTTAACTAAATTTCTCAAACATATTACTACTGCATTCTCAGAATACTGTACTTTTGCCTTGTAAATATTCCTGTTGTATATTTCTCCTTCTCTGTTTTTGTACTGCTAAGTATCTTACAACTTGAATTGCTAGTTTTCTTTTTTCTTATTTTTACTAAGTACTTTCCTGGAGCTTTATTCCCCAGGTCTCCACTGAAAAAGGGCTCTCTGGGCCCAGTCGGACTAACCCAGTTAACAAATGTAAAAATATATAAATAAAATAAAATAAATAAACATTTAAAGTACACAATATGTATCTCCAGGTCCACAGGAGAAGTCTAACTTTCACAATGTGAAAATGCGCATTTGTAAGTATCAAAACTTCACTGTTTTGAACATCAGCTAATGTGCATCACAGGTTTTGGGACAAATGCATGTATATGGACAGGCCAAAGTAACAGCACTGTGCTTGCTCCATATGATTGCTCGCTTCTCTACTAACATCCGAGAACTGCCATTCATGTACATTGCATTACTGTGAGGGACAGGTACCTGTTTCACAGTATGGGGTGTCAATGACAATCAGACTTGTAAAACACTGGATTGTCAAGCAAGCATTCATGGTAATTTCATCCCAGGATGATTGAATGCAAATAGTAACCATTTATTGTGTCACTGTCAGTTGTCTTGGCTCATGCTTGCACAGTGTACATTGACAATACAGTCACTTCCTAAATATGATAGTGCACTTCTGAATAACATGATGGATTACATGTGAAGAGGTTACACGCCATTGTAACAAAGCTGCAAGTACAACTGTTGGACTGCAGACTTACATTAACAGACTAAATTAACTTGAGTCAACATCACTGCAAAATCTAGATAACTTGGTTTCAAAATTCCAGCAACACATACCAAAGTTGCACAACCTACTCACATAATTCTTTGTTGTAATGTTGCTGTTAACTCTGTCCCTGAAGTGCAGCACTGGGAAAGTCATTTGCATTGCCGATAGCAAAGTATTAGTGCATACATAATCATATCTTTAGTTGCTGAGACTGGAAACTGGCAGTAGTCTGTGGTGTTCCGTGTCACCCTTCATGCAAATAAGCAGTATATACATACAACCATGTCTGAGTCTGACTGAATACAGAACAGATGTGTGTTATGGTCATGCTCACCGTGTCATGATTTACACATTTGTCATGACAGTTACAGTCCTTCACTCCTTATTTGCATGATACAGGTGTATTATGAAACACATGATGGACAAAGCCAGTGTAAATTGCTGGTGGAAACATGGCTTATGGAAACAGTTTTAAATCAGGGAGGTTTATTTGATGACACAGAAGGGGTACAAAGAGGTGGACAGTTTGTGACAGGAATACACATACAGATATACTAAGATATTAGTTTATGGTGCATTTCTGCACATATTTGTGTTGTGTTACTCTTCAGTTTATCGTCATAATTATTTAGGTAAAGTCTGCATGAGACAGTGTTCCCAGTAGGGCACAAGCGCATTAATACAGCAGCATTATAATGGTGTGTTAAGAAAATATGTAGCCAACACTTATACACAGAGGAGTCATATAAAACATTGAAGAGCTTTTTGGCAAACATCTAGATTCGAACATTGACAGTATTCCAAAAAAAAAAATACCGACATGAGTATTAGCTAAGCACTCCATTAAGGAACTCCGACTTTACAATGTTCAAAGTTGACAACAGATTGAGGAAAAGGAGAATGTATGTGTTAGTTTTCATTGTACTCATGACAATTGTAAAATCTCATAATGTGTACATTACATCCAGTAGCATAATAAATATGACACAGTAAAAAGTGATGATATACAAGTCAGGAGAGGGATAGAGACACACAAAGAATGTTATATGTTTCTGGTGTGTTACTGTTTTTTATTTTTCTTGATAATTAACCTGTCATGCTACATACAGTCAAGTCTTTCCAATACAAACCCAGCAGGGGTCGAAAAGTAGACACATGAGTGAGACATAAGCAGGATAATGGTGTGTTAGTAAGATATGTAGACAACACTTAACCCCATAAATGCATTGCATATAACTTCCACATATTTCTGGATTTGAACCCTTGTCAATATAAGCATTTTACAAACGTGAATTGTGCCAGCACACCACACAGAAAATGTGACTTCACAACCTTAATTGTATTGGTGCGAAGGGGCATTCACAAAATGGTGATGCAAGGGAGACTGTAGGCATCAGGCTTCATCACAAGCTTCATCACAGTAATGACAATTTCAGCATTACATAAGGTGCATATTATGGGTCTATGTCAGAAGATCGAGTTTTCAGAAACTCAAAATTCATATGGTTGAGACCATATGATCGAGTTTCCAAAAACTTGAACTTTAAAAATACAGAAAAAAACATAAAAATCTACCTTTTAATATATTTTCAGGGGGAAGCCCCCCCTGCACCTGCACACCCCTGCAAATTATATATTCCAACTCCAAGATCACACTACAGTGGGGAAAAGAGTAAATTTCCCAAGCCTCACTGTACTGCGATTTCCAATCAAAAGCGTCAGGTTTTCAAAAACTCAGTCATATGATCTTGACCATGTGAATTTCTAGCTTTTGAAAACTCGATCACCTGACAGGGACCCCACATTACAGCCAGAAGCATAATAAATAATCCAGTGCTGAATGCTTCCTAACAATAATTGTATTTGGAACATCCTACACGGTGTACATTCAACTCTTCAGTCTGTTTTCAGGGAAGATTAGCCTGTCTGTACATAACTGAGTACAGTAGAGTGAATGTCACCAGTGTTATGTGTCTGAAGATTAAAACTGACAAGATTTTACCAAGAGCTGTGTACCTCCATTTCCCCTAAGGTACAGATGCTGCTCAGTGCCAGGCATTGCACAAGTGCTGAGGAGACAAAATGATGGCACAGATGGGGAACAGACACAGACGGTGGAGAAAGAGGTAGGGAACAAGTGGATTATAATGGAAGCATAATAATGGTGGCTCAAAGCAATATGTAGGCAACAGCTACGCATAAAACAGTGTACTAAAAATAGTCAATAACAGTTTGCAAATGTCTGGATTAAAACCCTTGAAAGTATGCAAAAAATCAGTCTGTATATCTGAGCATCATCTCAGTACTCCACAAAGCAATGCCTACTTTACACACTTTAAATCACACAGTTGAAGGGACAGTGACAACTTACTGAAGCAGAAGGAGTGAACAGAGACAGAGAGAGAGAGAGAGAGAGAGAGAGAGAGAGATACAGGCGGAGAGATGAATAGCAAGAGTTGTGTTTATGGTATATTTAGGACCATCTTTACAGCGTGTTCTTCTTAGGTTTTTCCTCATTATTGATCTGCCATGCTCTGTACCATAAAGTACGTACCATGGGGAATAAGAAGGGGCATGAAGTTAGAAACAAGATTAAGACATAAGCCAGATATGGGTAGTCTACTGATTCTCCATGTTGTGGATGGAATTCTTTTTACAAATGCTTTCTTGCTGCACTTAATGTAACCATACATGAATCCAGTCCAATATCTCTGCATTAAGCATGTTCTCACCATACTTCTGTCTAAAGTTCCCTTGCCCAGCAATGCCACAGATAACAGACCAATCACAAAACTGTTCCATTTAGCTAAAATACCCCAAAAATATCAAAGACTTGAATACACTGAAAAGTATAACCTTTGTCAGATACACCATATAGAGTTCACCTGCATATAATAAACACATTACAATCTACTTGAATACCAAAACTCACAAATGTAATATTTGGGGGAGGCAGATCTGTATAGTCTGTTACATTAAACTCAAATAATGGGAAGAGATTATTTTGATGACTGTATGCTCTCACATGATTATTTGTATGTAAGTTACTATGGGTCAATGTTTATACCTGGGAAAAAAATCTGTTTATCCAAAAGTCTTTTACGACAACAAAATATGTTGATCACCAAACAACTAGAAATGGAGGACTTAATAATGTTATAAAGTTTTACTATTATAATACACAGATCTTGGGGAATAAACACCAGGAATGAATAAGTCTTATTGAGGTAGAACATTATAAAATCATTGAAAAATAAAATGAAATAAAACTGATGTGAAGGATTACAGGCCAACCAGTCTGTCATCCATTTTAGGTAAATGCTTCAAAGATGCCTCATTGATATTTTGGAACATGATGATAAAAAGATAAGCCATATTGAATATTAGCCAGCACAGCTTTATGAAAAGATCATCTCTCACAAACCTTGTTGAATGTTATGATCAAGTATCCATTGCATTGGACCTAGACTTAACATCAGGGGTAGATACTTAGACTTAGCTAAGGCTTTTTACTTTTTATTGCATTCAGTAATACTAAAAATCTGTGATGAAAAGTAGCATTAATCCAAACCTTATAAATGGCTAACAGACAGAAAACAATCAGATGCTGTGCAGCAAATATACTTAGATTAGTCATCAGTGAAAGAGGGTGTCTCCCAAGGCTCTGTTCTTGGGCCAACATTTTTCAATATACTTTCTTTCATGCTATCACATGATACAAACTGCTTGGTCAGCAAATAATAATGATGACTACAAAACTGTTTTACCTATTTTTCATGAATATGATTTCAAGAAAACCAGCAACTATGTGGCTGCCATTAGGGAGTGGGCAAAAACAGCTGGTCTATAGTTTAGTATAGTTAACTGCTACATAATGTATTTTGGCAAACCCAGTATTAAGAATCCGATTATATTGCAGTCACAGACACTAGCTGAAGTATATCAATATAAAGATCTGGGGATCCTAATGTTATTTAATTTCTCTTTCAGTAAACATGCAGAAGTAATACATGGTAAGGCCATGAAACCAATGGGGTATCTGCTGAAAAATCTCACAACTAGGGATGAAAATGAGCAATTTATGTAAGACCTATATTTATCCTACTTTGTAATATAACAATACTTTTTGTATCTACACTGTTGGACAACTAAAGAGCCTTGAAACTGTATAAAGAAAATATACTAAGAAAATAGACTGAGAGACCTAAACTACATAGAGAAATGTAAAACCTTTAGGCTGCACAGCATGCAGTACACTTCCCATCCCCCTGGCCAATTGCTACTATCCAACACCATAGCCAAACTATGGATCTGTCTTCCCCCCTCCACTACGCACTATACCAAGCCATAACAACTTCAAATCCGCCCTGCACTCTCATCTGTCCTCCAAGTGGGAATGCCCTTCTCATGCTCCTACCTAAACATCATGCTCCTACCTAACCTTAACACCCCCCTAGTCTTAGACCCTTGACCCCTCTTTATAATAATGTAGGATCAGTACACTTTTCCTGCAACAGAACATCCGATTTCCTCCGGTAATTAAGTTATCCCCCTTTCTCAGTGGTATTCTATATGGTATAAGTCTAATAAATTGCACTCTATATGCATTAACACCTCACAATGCTTAAATGACCTTTCTATTTTCAATTAGTAACCCACGTACTATTCTTTACCAGGAATGCTTAAATAATTCTAACTTAATTCTTAAAAATAATCTTATCATCTATGTCCTTTCTTTCCAAAGTTGCTCAAATGTCTGAAAATTGATTTTCATATTATTTTTTCCTATCTAATATGTTAATTTATATTCTTCTGTAAGAAATGTTATGCAAGAATGCCTTTTTTGCTTATTATATATCCTTTACCACTGTAATTTTCATCAATGTAACCTCTATTTTCATGAATGTAACTACTTGTGGAGCTTTTCTCCCCGGGCCTCCACTGAAAATAGGTTGCTCTGACCCAGTGGACTCTCCAGGACAACAAATTCAAATAAATAAATAAATAAATAAATAATATATATATAAGTGAAATTGACTCTGACATTCAGAATATATCATGGTACAACTTTACAGGCAACTTTTCATATACATCTACATAACAGTACATTAATCCACCAACACAACAGCTTATAGTTTTGTTTGCAGTTACATAAAACTAAACACAGAAGCTTATTTGTAACTCAGAGAGCAATCAGCCTGTATAACAAATTACCTATCACTTTAAGCAGATCTGAAATCTTGACTATATTGTTTAAACATAACTTCGATACATTGGTTGGTGACCAGACATATGTAATCCAAGTCTGAAGGATTCAGTGTTCCTCAGTGACCATAATGCCTGAACACTGTAAGAAAATTTATGAACTTGTGAACCTTTACTTTAAATTCTCAAATGTAATGAAATGAACACAATACTAAATAAAAAAAAATAAAATTCTCAAATGTACTTAAATATGGTGAGCTGATCATTAAGTAGTGTAAGTTTTCTAGACTTAAAAGTTCCTGCTATGCTATTAAACTAACTGACCATGTCTTCTCTGTCAAAGTTACCTAATGGTTCACGAATTATCTGTTGAATAGATATTTTACAGTTGTTGGCCATAACTCCTACTAATATACAAACTTTCTTATGAAGAGAATTTCACGTGGAACTATTTTAGGCCTTTTCCTTTTCCCATATATAAATAGTCTTCCATTGGACTTACTACAGTTACAGATGATATTGTACTAACCAGTGCTCATAAATGAATAAATCAACAATTGTTTGTCTTGCAATATGATTTCACTTTGATCAGGAGATGCCTTTCCACAAATGAGTTTACTATTATTGCAAACTAATCCACCACAACAAAAAGACCCCTGAATGAAAGATCCCCAAGGAACCAGACTCCCTTTCACTAAATATCTATGATATTTAGGCATTTGTCTAAATTATACACTTACAATTAAAGTATTATAACAACTTAAGGTAGCTTATAATATTTCACATCTTCTTATCTTAAATGTTTGTTGGACTATAAATAGCAATGTTTTCAAACCAAGACTGAAATAAAATATGCTGTCTCTATTATAGCCCCTCTTTCAGTGCAAAATACAGCCATGAATGTCATCATCATCGTCTTTTGGCTGTTCCCATTAGGGGACGCCACAGCAGATCATCTGTTTCCATTTCTTCCTGTCCTCTGCATCTTGCTCTGTCACACCAACCACCTGCATGTCCTCTCTCACCACATCCATAAACCTTATCTTAGGCCTTCCTCTTTTCCTGTTACCTGGTAGCTTCATCCTTAGCATCTTTTCCCAATATACTCAGCATCCCTCCTCAGCACATGTCCAAACCAATGTAATCATGCCTCTCTGGCTTTGTCTCCAAACCTTCCAACCTGGGCTGACCCTCTAATATACTTATTCCTAATCCTGTCCACCCTCGTCACACCCAGTGCAAATCTTAACATCTTTAACTCTGCCACATTCAGTTCTAACTCCTGCCTGTTTGTCAATGCTACTGTCTCCAACCCATATAACATAGCTGGTCTCACTACCCTCTTGTAGACCTTCCCTTTCACTCTTACTGGTACCCGTCTGTCACAAATCACTCCTGACACTCTTCTCCACCCACTCCATACTGCCTGTACTCTCTTCTTCACCTGTCTTCCACACTCACCATTACTCTGAACTATTGATCCCAAGTATTTAAACTCATCCACCTTCGCCACCTCTACTCCTTACATCCTCACCATTCCTCTATCCTCCCTCTCATTCACACACATATATTCTGTCTTAGTCCTGCTGACCTTCATTCCTCTTCTCTCTAGAGCATATCTCCTTCTCTCCAGGGTCTCTTCCACCTGTTCCCTACTCTCACTACAGATCACAATGTCATCTGCAAACATCATAGTCCACGGGGACTCCTGTCTGATCTCGTCTGTCAACCTGTCCATCACCATTGCAAATAAGAAAGGGTTCAGAGCTGATCCTTGATGTAATCCCACCTTCACCTTAAATGCATCCATTGCTCTCACCGCAGACCTCACCACTGTCACACTATCCTCGTAGATATCCTGTACCACTCTTACATACTTCTCTGACATTCCCGACTTCCTCATACAATACCACAACTCCTCCCTAGGCACCCTGTTATATGCTATCTCTAAGTCTACAAAAACACAATGCAACTCCTTCTGACCTTCTCTGTACTTCTCCATCAACACTCTCAGAGCAAACATTGCATCTGTAGTGCTCTTTCCCGACATGAAACCATACTGCTGATCACTAATCATCACGTCCCTTCTTAACCTAGCTTCCACTACTCTTTCCCATAACTTCATGCTGTGACTGATCAATTTAATCCCCCTGTAGTTACTACAGCTCTGTACATCACCCTTATTCTTAAAAATCGGTACCAAAACACTTTTTCTCCATTCCTCAGGTATCCTCTCACTTTCCAAAATTTCACTAAACAATCTGGTTAAAAACTCCACTGCCATTTCACCTAAACACCTCCGTGCTTCCACAAGTATGTCATCTGGACCAACAGCCTTTCCATTATTCATCCTCTTCATAGCTATCCTTACTTCCTCCTTGCTAATCCATTGCACTTCATGATTCACTATCCCCACATCATACAACCTTCTCTCCCTCTCATTCTCTTCATTCATCAACCCCTCAAAGTACTCTTTCCATCTACTCAGCACACTCTCCTCACTTGTAAGTATGTTTCCCTCATTATCATTTATCACCTTTACCTGCTGCACATCTTTCCTAGCTCGGCCCCTCTCTCTAGCCAATTGGTACAGGTCCTTTTCTTCCTCCTTAGTGTCCAACCTTTCATACAACTCTTCATATGCCTTATCCTTAGTCTTCACCACCTCTCTCTTTGCCATGCACCTCATCTCCTTATACTCCTGTCTACTTTCTTCATCTCTATGACAACCCCACTTCTTCTTTGCCAACCTTTTTCTCTGTATACTCTCCTGTACTTCCTCATTCCACCAATATGTCTCCTTGACATCCTTCCTCTGTCCAGATGTCATACCAAGCACCTTTCTAGCCATCTCCCTTACTAGATCTGCTGTAGTTACCTAGCTATTTGGTAACTCTTCAATGCCACCCAGTGCCTGTCTTAACTCTTCCCTGAACTCCACCTCACAATTACCCTTTTTCAATTTCCACCATTTGATCCTTGGTGCTGCCCTCACACTCCTCCTCTACTTGATCACCAACATCATCTTACAAACCACCATCCTATGCTGCTTAACTACACTTTCCCCGGTCACCACTTTACAGTCTCCAATCTCCTTCAGATTGGCCCTTCTACATAGGATATAATCCACCTGTGTGCATCTTTCTCCACTCTTGTATGTCACCCTATGCTCCTCCCTTCCCTTGTGGAAACAAGACTTTCAAGTTTATTCACTTGGCAGTATCACTGCCTATGAATAAAAGAAGGAAGTTGACTACCTATCACAGCCAGCACCAACTATTTACTTAACATGCTTATCATTAAATTATTTAAAGTCCGACACTCCCCAACTTACTAACAGAAAATGAATCATCGTCATGCTCTGTAAGGAGTTACAGCTGGCCAAAACTGAATAAACCCTATTTATTTCTAATTGCCTGTGAAAAATCTTTCCAAAAGTTAGCCATTGTTCCATGGAATAATCTATCTATAAATGAAAATCTGCCAATTTTTTAACAAAAACTGAAATTACATCTTACTCAATAATATAATGTATTTTGTTTATGGATACAGGATAGTAGAGTTAATTATATGACAACCTGTAACTTTCAAACTGTAGTTTTACACTATTTAGATATATCATTTGATGTTGGAAAACTCAATGTTTTCAAAGTATCTTAAACAACTGCATTAATTAAGATGTCTCACAAATATCAGTTGGTGTTTTGTTTTACTTTATGTCTTTCTTTTGCATTTAATTATCACTGGAACTGTCACATATGGACATAGCAATTTTAATAACAATAGATATCAGTTTTCTGTGCTCTGTTATGTATTCACCACTTTTATCACCACATGAATATTTATAATATACATTCATGTCAACTGCAATATGTAATGATAGTTGCAGTCATCAATTTATCAATTTATTTTGCAATGCTTTGCTGTTATAGCTGTTCTTCATTTTGTACCTTTGATGTATTGGCCATATGGACTTGGTAGTGGCTGAAAACAGTTTTGTATCAGCTGAATACCCACAGCGTTAACAAACAGACAATCAATACATTAGATTCATTTCTTTAATATAAGAATTTAAATTTAATATTTGTATTTCCTTCACTGAAAATAGAATTTCCTTCTCTTTGAAAATTATTTAGTGTGTGTGTGTGTGTGTGTGTGTGTGTGTGTGTGTGTGTGTGTGTGTCTGTGTGTGTCTGTGTGAGTGTGTGAGTGTATAGGGTGCAGTGTGTTTTGTTGAACAATGACATAATCAGCTATGAAGTTAAACTGTAAATTTGGTGTAATATTTGAATGATCAACGTTCTTTTTCTTTTTTGGGCTGATTGCCATTTCATGGTGGTTATGTGACCATGGAGTTAAAATATATAAATAAGAGAATGTTTTCGCAAAGTTCCCACATAAATGTTTTGTGTGTGTGTGTGTGTGTGTGTGTGTGTGTGTGTGTGTGTGTGTGTCTGTGTGTGTGCACATGTGCATGTATGTGCATGTATATGCTTCTAATACTCAAAAGGCCAGATCATCAAATTTAATTTTTGTGAGATGAAAATTGCAAAAACAAAACATGCAAATGGCAAATTTTTCCCAGGGCAAGTAAACACTTGCCCAAACTTCAACAAAACACATGCTGGAGTAAACAAAACCCACCTAGTTGGGGGGCTATGCCCCCCACACTCCAATGTGGGGTCTTTGCCCCTCACCCTCCCAACTATATATACCACCTCCACGATCGCACCACAATGCAGAAAAGAGCATGTTGGGAAATGTTTACTTGGCCTGGGAAAACTTTGCCATTTGGGTATTTCATTTTCGAGGGTTTTGTCTTGCGAAAATGAAATTTGATGATCTGGCCATGTGTGTGTGTGTGTGTGTGTGTGTGTGTGTGTGTGTGTGTGTGTGTGTGTGTGTGTGTGTGTGTGTGTGTGTGTGTGCGCGCGTGCGTGTTTGTGTGTTTTTGCATATCTTTGCCTGAATGTACTTAGTAATGTAGGGCTATTCTGCTTGCACTTCTGGTCTGTATTGTAGCAGCATTGGACCATTTAATAGTTGATCTTTATTGTTCAGCTATTTGATGATTGATATTTTGAATGTTTAGTGATACAAAATATGTATGATCCCTCTATACATGGTCATCTATGAATACATCAATGCTGAATCTGCAAACATTATTTGGATACTGAAATTCTCAGCAGAAATACTAAACCCTTTTTTCCTGGAGCAAACCCCACATACCTCCTCCCTCTATAATTATTATTATTATTATTATTATTATTATTATTATTATTATTATTATTATTATTCAAAGTTCGCACAAAGTTGGAGATGAACACAATCATCTGATCATGGGACTGAGGGGTTCAGGGAAGGCATTCTCTGCAAAATCAAGATTAGCAATCATTACTATATTATTTTGCATAGTGGGACAGCATTACTGTCAATCTAATCTGATTACTGAATATTTTCTACAGAACTTGGTATTTTACATTACCTATGTTTTCATTCATGCATACTTATTTCATATATATTGTAGAGAGAGACACACACACACACACACACACACACACACACACACACACACACACACACACACACACACACACACACACACACACAAACATGCACATTTGCACACCACACATACACACACACGCGCACACACGCACGCACGCACACGCACACACACACACACACACACACACACACACACACACACACACACATACATACACACACACACACACACAAACACACACACACACAGTTTAGATTACAGTAGAACATGCTTTTTGTGTTTTTTGCAGGTAAAAATAATCTGAATATATAGGGAAAATGCACCCATACAGATAGAGAAACATACAGAGTGGGAGTAACCTTAAATACTGAACCAAGTAGCTCAAAACAGTCATGATGGCCGAGTGGTCTAAGGCGCCAGACTCAAGGATTGAACTCCTTCCAATGTTCGTGTGGATTCTGGTCTCCATATGGAGGTGTGGGTTCAAATCCCACTTCTGACAGGTATTTTTGCTCACTACCTGAGACTGTGAATTGAGTCAATGTGCAGTGCGGAAGTAGGGAGGTCAAATGCCCTCACGGGGCTAGCAACAGCCTCTGACTGAAAGTTAATGACGGAGATCTCAAGGGAGGTGACTCTGATGCTATTTTATCTGTGTCAGGATCTGTGTCATTTCAGAACATAAAAAGTAAATGATTATTAAAACTGAATCCAAACTGTCAGTTTTACAGCAATATGAAGCCTGCTTTTACAAGGCTGGAGTTGGCTCTGTTTACTCAGGTAATATCTGCAATTATAATTTTGTAATCATTTGCAAGCCTCTATTGTTCTATTTAACCAGTTTACTTGACATGTTACAGAAAAACTGTGCCTGCTTTTATGGAGCTCATAATAAAATCATTAACCTGTTTTGCTTGATAACATCTGTCTATAAAACATGGCTGTGCCTGATTTTAAGAGGCTTATTCTTTGATCATCATCAACCCCCTTTTTAACTGCTGGCCTATGAAGAGGCACAGGGAGAACATTCAAATCAGCAGTGGCCAGAGGTCAAGATAATATATTGCAACCTGTGCATAGGAGGCAAAGAGCTTAACCATTATGCCATTTCTTCACTGACATCTTGATATTTTACCCAATGTTATATGTTTAATAACTGTGTTTCTGTGTGACAAGTATCAAGTCATGCATATGGAACCCTTGTATTTGTAATTGTAATCATTGTTACTTATAATGACAGTGCCTGCTTGTAAGGGGCTCATTTCAGCTGAAATGACACAGATACTTTTTTTAAAACCTTTTTATGCTCTTATTACATTCTAAATCTTGTACAGAAAGACTATAGTAAAATTATTCTCCTTAAGTTGCAAATATGTCACAACATCTATTTTCTACTGTATTTCCTCCTAGAGCAGTCTAATGGCCTGTATAGTAACAACTATGAAAATTGCAATTATGTTACAATACCTATCCTCTACTGTATGTCCACCTACTATAGGCTATCAGACAATGTAGTATATCTATGAAAATTGCTCAGCCTCCGATTGTTATTAATTATACCTGGTTTACATTCTATAAGTCACTCATTTTCCTGATAGATTTCTTCACTTTTTTCTTTTGCTTTTCTGCATTATGCAACCATGCCATTAATAAGTTTATTTCATGAATGTATTTTTACCCAATGTTATATGTTTAATAACTGTGTTTCTGTGTGACAAGTATCAAGTCATGCATATGGAACCCTTGTATTTGTAATTGTAATCATTGTTACTTATTAAATGTGGAGCTTTTCTCCTGGGCCTCCACTGAAAAAAGAATTTTGTCTGTTCGGACTTTCCCAATAATCAAATATAAAATAAATAAAAAATAAATAAATAAAACCTCTTTATGCTCAGCAGCAAGGCTAATTCTCAAATATCTTGATGATAACAGCACTCAACAGTAATAAGCAAGCACGATATACCAAAAATAGAAATAAAACATTGGGCTGAAAGGATAAAGTTAAAGGATAAATATCTGTCATAAAAAAACATTTATAAATGAAGGTAATGTCAGAGTAAAAAGAGCCAGCACTTGTTTTATAGGTTCATAGGTTCAAGGGCGTTTACAAGTCTAATGACCACAAGGGCCTAGTCATGCATCCCAAATCTCTGACAAGGTCTGGTGTCCTTGATAAGAGTAAGCAGGGACTTGGGAGATGAACCATTTACAGGCTGCCAGTGTCCATTAGAGACATAGGTGCCAAACCAGGGATGCATTTCCTGTTCCCTATTCAGTTGTCCAATTTACACTTGAATTGGGTTAGGGAGGAACTCTGCTTCACATGGATTGGGAGCCTATTCCAGAGAAGGGGTAGTCTCTGCAATATATACCTGTTTCTCCATCAGGTTCTATTTATATCACAGGCAAGGTTTATGTCTTTATAATGGGTAACACAGATGCTCTTTGTTTTGCAGATAAGCAGGAGGTCCATAAGGGTGGGGTCTGACAATGCCTTGTATGCCAAGCATAGATCTCTCCTCAACAGCCTATAGGAGACAGAATACAGGGTTCCAAATAATCTGACCAATGACTACCCCTTGGATCCTTGAAAATCATATCTACCCCAAAAAATAAAAAATTGTGTGAAGGAAACTGCAACACATGTTTAAACAAAGCATTGTTGTTACGCTTGTTTTTGATTTTGATATTATTTGATATTATTTCAAAAAATTTACAATGTTCTAGCTTTAAGATTGCTATGGAATCAGGCAATTTTATTATCACCAAAATGTAGTTTTTTTAAGCTTGTGCAGAAAAGGATATGTTTTGCAGTGCGAAATACTCTTTTTTTAAGTCTACAAATATACTTTCAGGTATAAGTCCCTCATTTATGCTACATGTTATCAGCTACAGCTACTAGGGCTGCCATGTTGCTAAAAGAATATC
>NC_056747.1:1011971166-1012026166 GCF_019279795.1 Protopterus annectens | reverse complement strand
TGACAGTGAAGGTGGCACCTATGTCACCTGGTGACAGCTGGATGTAATAATGGGGGCTTATTGGTTGCATATTAGAAACATGAAAGACCTATGTACATTAACACATAAAGGGCGATGTACATACACAGCAAAACACATAAAAGGGAGAAAATCAAAACGCTGAACGTGTTTCCTAGCTAGTAGCGCAGTGGTGGGGATAGGAAATATATCCTCTTCCCCATTGTAGTGCAGTTTCGGAGTTGGTATATTTAAGAAGGGGGGTGTGGGGGGAAGGGGGGGCTTGTCCCCCTGCATAAGCATGCTAATGTATTTTTTTTAATTTTGTACTTACCTGTGTGGCACGTTTTGCTGACGAAACACGTTTGGCATTTTGATTTTCACCGTTTTTGTGTTTCACTGTGTATGTACATCGACCTTTATGTGTCGATGTACATACATTCGCGTTTTAAATCTTTCGGGGTTTTAATATAGACCCGCCTTATTGGCAGGTGGATGGATGTTCACATTGGCTTCTTAAGGAGCCTGCTCTGGCAATTCATTGGCATTTGTCTCTGCCCTACACTGGCTCTACCATCCAAGCCAGGGCCTAGTGGTGAGCAGAGACTACAGCTGCATACCTCATCTTATCCTCCATCCTGATGTACCCCTCCCATTGGTACCTATGCCACTCCTGTCTGTTGTCTAATCCTCCACATCACTATTATTTTTCATCCATGTGTCTGGTGTATCTCCTTCTACATTGTGTTCCCCCTTCCTCATTGTGTCAGCATGTCTCTTGTCAGTTATGTCTGCCCTCTATCTTTGTTTGGGTTCCTGTGCTACCTACTCTTACCTTCCTCTTACTTCCCTTACTGCCATCCCCAACATCCCTTCTTTTCATATATATGTGTATATATATGTATATATATATATATATATATATATATATATATATATATATATACACATATACATATATATATATATATATATATATATATATATATGTGTGTGTGTGTGTGCGCACACACACACACACACACACACACACACACACACACACACACACACACACACAGGGTCTATATTATTTGAACGAAAATTCAAAATGTCGATTGCTGTAAACAGCGAAAATGCTATCGATGAAAATGAAAATCGATGTCTGTTTTGTGAGATTGTGGTACAGTGAAGCAGTGAAGACCGGGAAATTTGCCCTTTCCTCACTGTAGTGCGATCTCGAATTTGCTATATATAATTAGCGGGGGGTGTGGAGGGCACAGCCCCCCGCAATAAAGGATTTGATTATCAGCATTTTCACTGTTTTCAGCGACCGACATTTTGAACTTTCATTCAAATAATATAGACTACACACACACACACACACACACGCACACACACACAACATTGGCACCTATTTCCCTCTTTCCCTACCTTCATCCTGCTCATGCATCATGGACCTTCAAGGGTTCCAAATGACTTCTCCTTCTTGTTGCTGCTTTGCGCACAGGGTTGTGCACAGCCTCACTGAGAAGTGTGCTCTACAAACAAGCACTGCTTGTTCTTCTATTCTCTGGGGCTGAAACATAACACTATATGCTCTTCTCACAGTTCTTGCTGCAGCTGTGAATGTGGTGTTTAATGACCTTTAGTTGTGTTCTTTTCCCATGTATTTATTCTTAATGAACACCAGGCCTTGTAGTGCAAACATGGTAAACAGCACGTGAGCTTGCAGAGACCACAATTGCCACCTGTCTGAATCCCAGCCTAGAGGTAGATACAGAAAAGGTAATTCTGTATTGGGAATGTTCTCAAATACTGGATATAAATAATACATTAGGTGTTATTATTTTAGTGATGTGGTAAATGAGACCTCATGTTTTCATTTTTTTTGGTGTGGAAACCTTTCATAACCTCATTAAGTAGCAGTTCTGTACACCCCTAGAGTAATACAACTGAGTATGAGTTTACAAAAACTTGGAACAAGTTAGACAAAAAAAAAAAAAAAAGTCAACAATAACCCATTTACTTGCATAGGATCAATCATTTAAGTCAGACTGAAAAATTAGCTGATTATGTAAATAGATACTGAATGTGCTTCCTGCCATACATGAGAAACCTTCTCACTTATTGACTTATCTTGTCATATCTTTTTCTCAGGACAATTCCCTCTGCCACTCTTTCATTCCATTTTGAGTTACTTGGCCATCTGATATTCCTTGTAATTGAATCTCTGATACCTACGCATGCTCCATCCCCTTGCCACCTTCTAACATTACTGCACACCTTCCCAGTCTCCCTTTGCCAGTTCTCCTATCTGCTTCTCCCAAGCTAATTCTCCTACCTGCATTACTTCTGAAGCTCTGACTTTTCCCTCCTGTGCTTGTCTTGTTACGCAAGCTCAAAGTCTTATTTGTTTATGCATCTTGTTATTTACTTAGAGAGAAAAATTGGTCATCAGACTCATTTCAGCCATCAGTCATGTTCAAAGGCACACGTAATTATGCAGTTATGCATAAAATTGATAAGGACATGAGAAATACACATTTATTAGAACATACACACAAAGCTCACGTCATGATATAAAACATAGCCCTTTGTTTGTTACAAACTTAATTAGGAAAGGGGTGAATTAAACATATATATTCCATATACAGGATAATACTATAGCTTGGTTAGTATATAACTGCTCCTGTTGTCTTCATTCTGTTTTGTTCGCTGCTAACTATTCCTACAACTTGTCTTCACTATTTCTCTCCTTCTCATCTTTAGCTATTTTTGTCAAGTAGGCAGCAGTCTTTCCCGTCTCTTCTGCATTTGATATAATCTCCACCTCTTGGCCTATTCTGTTTTACTTCTCAAGCGGTCTAATTTCACTTATAAGCTATTTGTTTATAGCTGGAGCTCCATTTATTCCTACATCTGTTGTCTTCTTCTCAGGCCCAGTTGGCTTATTTAGTGACTACCGTACAATTATATATCAATTATGAACTTGCGCAGTGCTTAGAATTATGAACCCCAAAAAATGATTGATCGATCGATTGATTGATTGATTGACTGATAAGCCATCAGTGCCAAAAAGTACTGCATATGCACTGATGTTCTTTAAATTCAGTGCTACATCACCTTCACACACGCACTGTGCTGTCTTTAGACATTTATTTGATGTTAGTTTCATAGGACTTGCAATAATTCTTAACTTTATACTTAATCGATAACACCAATATAGCATAGATTCATACCAGGACATAGTATCCCAGCCAGAATACTCAAACTAGTTGACTATGTAGCCACAGATAAAGACAAAGGCATTCCTACAGCTGCATTATTTGTAGACTTTTCCAAAGCTGCTGATGTAAAAAACTGTGGATTTGATTAGTTGCTTTTATAATTATTTGTGACAGAGTCTGTATTCAGTTATCACCACTAGGCTTGAACATAGGATAATAAGACTATAAAACTTTGGAACTATCTTGTGTTAGTATCAAACTTATAAACCCTAGGAAGCTCTGAGACTGCACTGTCATGATTTACCAACTGCCTACAGAACAGGACACAAGCTGTCTAGTATTAGAACTCAACATCTTGAATATGCTCAGCTAATATATGCGTGCCACAGTGATTTATACCCAAACTTCTTTTATTTACTATCCTCCCAAATAAAATGTTCATGGTCATACAGAGTCCATATTATACAATATACAGATGACTTAGCTAATAGCCTATAAATTATAATAATAACCAACTTAAAAAATGACTTTAGCACATTTACAAGCTGGATACAGCAAATTAATTTAATTGTACAAGGAAAGAAAGCTAAACTCTTTCTATTTAATAAACAAACACAAGTCACCATCCAAATATTACCTACTGAAATTGTGCAGACATGGAAATAACTAGGCATTATAGTAAACTATCATCTTGATGCATCTCACATTGCAATAAGGAAATCATCATGACCACAAATAAATTCAGTTACCTTAACATTTGATTAAAGCCATGATCTATTAATGAGATGTTTCTTATGCCAAGGTACAGGGTTTGAATCATTCCACTTTAATTTGCCTGCTGTGTGACCTTGGTTGAGTCACTTAACCAAAGAGTGCTTTGCGGAAATTGAGAATTTTGGCTAGGCTCCTATGCTCTTCTGGACTGCATGCCTAGTAACTACCTACAGATATGGAGGAAGCAAAGCAAAAACAAAATAGTCATCTGGTTCAGGAAAATATCTCATTTCCTTTCACCACAAGAAAGAACAGCTGTAGACAGAGGAATGCTAGCCAAGCTGAAATGCAGGATTCATTTCATTGCAATACCCTCAAGAAAGAACCAGTCATCCTTGTAGCTAACATCAAACCATATCTTCAGATTCAAAACTCTTGCCCCATTTGAGATCACCATTATCTAGACATAGCTAAGCTAAATGTTCACCAATTCAGCAAAACTAAGATGCAAACATTACAACTGCCACCACTAATGTACCACCTCTAACAGCTTCTCCCAGTAAACTGACATGTAGTGAGTACAGGTTCTCTGTCTTAGTACCCAAATTGTTGGAAAGCATCCCCTCCTACCTGCAAAGAGAGTGAATCCTATCCAATTTTTGAGAATCACCTTAAAAATCAGCTATATGAATCTGATAATTGTGATATTTTGCAAATCTCCATACACCCCATAATAGAGCTTCCCTCCATGTAACAATAGGATCATAGGAGGTTACTAGGCTAACAGCATCAGGGCCCTTACAAGCCTAGCTAAGTTCAGCCCATGTTCCTAAGGGGGCCTGCTCAAGCAGACACTGAAATCAGCACCTACTGTCCCTGTGCAAGAGGGACACAGGTGGAACCCCCCGAGGTGAATTTCCAGTTACCCATCCAATCATACAAATTACGCTTAAATAGGGCCAATGAGGTCTTTCTTTAACATGAATAGGAAGCTTGTTTCAAAGGTGGGACAACCTCTGTGAGACAAATCTGTCTCTCTAGCAAGTTCTGTTGATGTCACATACCAGGTTAAGGTCCTTTGAGTGAATGACCTGTGCACCATTTGACTTGTGAATGCGCAGCATTTCCATTAAAGCTGGGTCAAAGATTGCTCTATATGCAAGGCACAGGTCACCACAGAGCAGTCTGTATAACCCAGAGTAAAGTGACAATGATTTCAATCTGTCCGCATAAGACAGATCTTGAAGACCCTGAATTTTCTTTGTAAGGAACCTTTATGGTCTCTCCAATTGCTCCAGGTGTTTGGAAAGGAGCATACCAAAGGGAGTGTTGTATTCTATTATTGGCCTCATGAGAGAAGAATACAGGAGAGGGGGTATAACCTCTTTTTTTCTAAAGGCAATGCCATTACTTATGAGATGAGCAATATAAAATGCCCTTCTTACTACTGTGGGGACATGATGATCAAAGTTAAGGTTGCTGTCAACCTGTGTGCCCAGATCTCTCACCACTGACTGTGCGCTTATTGTATTGCTACTGATGTGGTCACTTGCAGGAACATCACCCTTGCTGAAGGGGATGATAATGCATTTTTTTTGGATGGCACTGGAAAAAATGCATGCACCTCTCCTTTACTCATAAATTATTATATAGTCCATCCGTAAGCAGCATGATATTGTTGGATACCACAAAAAATTATTTCACTTAGCCAGTTAAAGCCTTTAGAGTATATGAACAATTCCAACTCTAAAATAGAGATAGGCACCCATTATTTAACTTTCAGTAGAGTGGAATAAACTGCCAACCTAGTTAAATACTTCAAGTCACTCCCCAATATTGAAAATACTATGTAAATCTCATCTAAAAGCCCACAATATGTGCATATTGTGTGGTGTGACACAGATACAGCTGAAATGTAATTTTATAACGACCTTCTTTTCTCATTTCCATAGAAGTACATTTTGTCTCATAGTAATGTCATCTTCACAATTTCTCACTATCATACACTACTTTCTCCTCTGCCTTTTAATCTCCTTTTAGTCTTCTATTTTAGCATCCTTCCCACTCCACTTACACCAAAAGTACTCCCTTGGTCTTCCATCATACCCAAAGCTACCACCGATGATCCATATGGCTTATATGTTTATGTGTGTAGGGTGGGATGTAGTACTTCCTATGTATGTCAGACCATTATATTATTAAGTGTCAACATCTGCAAAATTTATAATACTGTGTAGATAGGATGTATGTAGAGACAATGCATTATATTTTTGTAACACTTTTATCTTAACATCCCTGCTCTGTCAAAGGAATGTATAAGTGCAATCCATTTTGTATGGTATACTGTAATCTTATAACATTTATTGTTTTTGTAACTGAAGCTGAAACTATTTTGATGGTATTTTTTGTTTCAAAATCCAGAATTTATTGGCATAATAAACTAATACACATAAAAGAGAAACAACACGGAAAAAAAAACAGATACACATACATATATACATACATGTTTATAGAATGATTAATACCTTTATTATTATTAGACATTTCAAAATCATTATACAGTCTGTAAATTATTTACAAAAATAAATTAGTGGGTTTATTTTGCAGTTTATGAAAGGTGGTAAGATTGACATAATCTTAACAAAAGATGTATCCCTAAGCTTAGGAAATGAAATAAAGACCATTCATTTACTCAAGTTGTACCTTCCTAAAGGTTGGGGGCAGAAAAAAATCATAAACTATGCCAGATTATTGAGTAGTAATTATCCCAGACTCAGCATTTGATTTTCATGTTAAGTATTATCACTGACCAGAGTCTCTTTGTTTCTGATTTTTTTCCAAAATGCATATAACTCAGCTGTTAAGGGGCCCTGCTTTCTTCGATGGCACCGTTATAACCTTTTTCTGAGTCATCAGTAAAAAATGTAGCAGTGATCAATCTTGAGGCAAAAGAAGAGGTGCAAGATTGTATCCTACAAGAAATAAGGAAGGAGTTACATTTAGGAAAACCATATGAAATGTGTTACAAATGTCCTGTATTGTCCTTTTCAAATGAGTTAGTCCCTGGCAGTCCCAGAATATGTGCTTCCAGCCAGGTTCCCACCTTGTCTGTTTTTACAACACCAGCATTATCTGGAAACATTGGGATACATAACCCAGTGACTATGTGAGGTATAAAAATATTTAAATAAACGTCTGCTGAAAAAAAAATCTGCAGAACTTACTAACATACAGAGGAATCTGTGATCAAAACTGCCCACCTGTCATCAGTAATTACAATGTCTAGATCTTGCCCAGATAACATTTATATGTTTTAGTTAATTTGGACTTTAGACCAAGAAAGATTGTATATACCATAGAGATAACTCCCACTAATGATCCAATTTCCCTGTCTCATTTCTAGCCACTAGTCTATCCATCTTGGCCAGTGCAATTTGCTTGAGCAGTCCAACTTAGTCTGAGCTTATATATTCAGAAGCTTGTCTGTCCAGGATTTCTCAGTTTCTGACAAATTGAATTTTTCTTGAAATAGCAACTAAGGGACAGAGGCCTGAGTTTTGAAAAGTTGGTCCCAATATTGTAAATCAGAGGAAGTTATCAACTTTCCTTTAATTGTTTGGTTGAAAAAATTCCAGTTGTTCCCAAATTAAATTGGGCATATACTGTCCAAAACTCCGTTGATACTGATATTGATATTTATATACTGAAATGCACCTACTTGCTTGTATAAGAGAATTAAATCTATATTCTCTCACCATGAATATGTTTACATTTGTATAACAAAAAGTCTTCTATCTCCCTCCACATGATAAACTTTGAGATTGCACTGAGAGTAGGAGAAAGGAGGCTCCATATCATGTTAAAATTAAGCAGATATTATGTATAAGTCAAAGCTGAGTAATGAAAAGCCATCTAGCTCCCCTGGTAAGGATAGCATATCCAAGTAAAAATTACCTTTTCTCAACCATAGAAATGACAGGGACATCTTCTTTATTTGCATTAAAAACTTGACAGGGAGTGATGTGGTATACTTTATACCACATACAAAACGAGGTATAGCATGTACCATTTGCTAGCCAAATTTCTCTGTTGAAAATCTAACTTAAGGGCTCTCTACAATATTAGGTACATCTTTGCTTTATTGATGATACTGCTAAAGGCTTAAGCTGATGACTTTTTCATAAATTCAGAGTAAATACTAGGCAATCAATCTGCAGACTACTACAGTCCTAGCCAACAACCATACAGTGACCAAAAGTGAGAATCAAACCCAGTACCTTGTGTTTGTGAGGTAAACACCTTGATCATTATGTCAACTCCCAAGTCTATTTTTTTTTTGGTCCCATCAGACCCCATCCTCCTGGACTAGCCCTCAGTGCCCGACATCCACACCAGGACTACCAGTCATCCTCCTACCCCTTGGGCTACTGCAATATTGCTGGTATCATTTGTGGATCTTAAGGGCATCCTAGGGGCACAAATGTCTGTTCATTCTTTTTTTTTTTTTTCATTTTACATGTCCTACTTACTTGCCTTTCTCTGGTCCCCATGCTTGTTCACTACATTGAAGGAAAATCCCCAGTATGGACCATGCCTCCCTTTAGGGAGCATCATTGACAGGTGCCCTCCCACCCAGGATGCACATATCCATCCCTCCATCAGTCACCTGAGTCACCTGGGCCATAGTCAGAGCTTTATTCCTTTATGCTACCACAGTAGCCATTTCTCCAATGTATCCAATAAATTTGTTCCCAAATAGGTAACATCCTGTGAACCAACTAAGAATGGGAACTTATCCACAATTTGTTGAGCTGGTATATAAAATTACATGGGTTTTTGATTCATTCACTTTGTACCAGAAATCTCCCAAAATCTCAATTTATAGAAAGCTCTTTCAAGGTCCTGTTTTGAATCTGAATGATACAACAACAAAATATCTGCTTATAAAGAAAGTGATAGGCAATGGTGATGTAAAATACAACCTGGGTAAAGTGAATTCTTTAACTTCTCCATCAAAAGTCCTAAGTATATTGCAAATAATAGGGTGACAGAGGGCTACCTGGCTAGTACCACTTCATAGTTTAATGGATTTTGAAAGACTATGTCCTAATTTAATTCTTCTAGTGGGTTTTGTATACAGAGCTTGGATTAATTAAATTAAATGCTGAGGAAAGTCCATTTTCTTCATTAATGGAAATAAAATGCCTTAGTTTATGCTGTCTAATACTTTCTTGGCACCTAATCTTGCTAAAAGCAAAGACTAGCCATTTCAGGATGCATGATCATGGATGACGGAGGTCTTAATGAGGTTATCAAATGTAGTTCAACTTTCAGCAAAACCTGTCTGGTCCAAATTAACTAATCTGGGAAGAATTACTGTTAATCTATTTCACAGTAACGACCTGAAAAGTTTATAATTAGGATTCTGGATTGAAATATGCTAACAAAATCCAATCTGCACGGGTACTTCCCATGTTTGGGGATTATTAACACTATTACTTCTTTCTAAGAAACTTGTATAATTCTACTTAACAAGAATTGATTGCCAACACCCTAAAAAAGTTCAGAAAATCAGACCCGCCTAATTGAAAAATTTCTATTGGAAGGCCATTATTACTTGAAATATCTTTTCAGCTTTCTTAGGAGATAACCTGAGATGACCAATATTTATTTATTTATTGACATTTGATTACCGGGAAAGTCTGACTGGATAGAAGCCTATTTTCAGTGGAGGCCCGGGGAAAAAAGCTCTAAATTATTACAAAACATTTTAGGAACAATAATTTTACAATCTTCAAAAATAAAGCAAAAACATCTATAATTTAAATAATTATAACAAATTAGACATAATAAAACGTTTGGTTAAAAAGTGATACAAGTTATATGACAATCATTTAATATTTATAGAAATTTTGGAATGTTTGTAGAGAAATTAAAGATAAATTAGTCTAATGCAAACAGGAACTGCAAAATAAAGAGGAAGGGAAAACAGCCTTATGGTATATTTACAGAGTGTTGGGGGAGAGAATTTAATAGAAGTAAGGAAGTAAGCGAAAAATGGAGGGTAAGGAGGTATAAAGAATGAAAGGGTACCTTGTTCACATTTAGGGATATAGTTTATCCTGGTTTTGAGCAAGAACAGAGACAGATTTTAGCTAGGAAGTCTTTCATAGTGGTTTTGAAAGATGGGGGGATGGTATTGACCTGGTGGATACAGGTAAGGAGTTCCAGGCCTTAGCAACCTAGTATGAGTACAGACAATGCCCAGCAGATTTTATATGTTTGTAGACAGGCAGGAGTTTTTGGTCACTGTGTCACAATGACCGACTGGGAACATAGTTGTGTAGAATGTTTTTTTTTTGTTGTTTTGCATTGGACAGGCAGATGGATGCTGGATAATTTTATAGGTGGTAAGCAGCTGTTTATGTTTTAGATGATGAGGCAGTTCTAACCAATTTAGGCTTTTAGTGCTATACAGTGGTGGGTTCTGAAAGGGGTATTTGCTGCAAATTTAGCAACTTTGTTATAGCATTGTTCAAGTTTTATTTTTTTGTGAAGCCAGGAGGTTAGTGAAGATTGGAGCACCATAAAGAAGTGTGTGGAGAAGATAAGTACTGGCAAGTGTTGTTTCAGTTGTGCACGAACCAAAAAGAAAAGATAAAACTGAAGACCACAGACAAAGAATCCACTTAAAACACCAGTTTATTTCACCTCTAGCGCTTCGGCAACCACCTTCAAGGAGTATAAAACATCACATAACTTACACAGTTTATATACCCTAATACATTTTTTATTTTATTTTATTTAAAAATAAAAAATAAAACATCACAAAACTTACACAGTTTATATACCCTAATACATCTAACAATTAAACAAGCAGCCTAAACCAATTAATCAATAAACATTAAAAATACTTAATACTACTTTCTCATCAGATAAGAAGCCTCCAGTTACATTCCACAGTCAGACCCTGAGGAAATAAAGTGTCATATTTCAAAATGAAAATACTTTCTTTATGTAACAACTTCTTTTTATACAAATCATCAGAAAATACACCCTTCATAATATGTTCTAAGATAGTGGCTTGTAACCCATTTGGATTAGAATTGTGAGCCAGCATAAAATGTTTAGCTACAGGGCTATCTTCTTTATTATTTATAATATTCCTGACATGCTCCTGCAGTCTAGTTTTAAACTTCCTTTTACTTTCTCCTATATATATACAAGGTTACACGGACATTTCAGAGCATAAATAATACCTTCAGTATTACAGCTATATATATTTTTAACCTCAAATACATGGCCATTTATATACTTAAAAGTTGGAACAATATAATGACATACATTGCAATGACCGCAGGGTGAAGCTCCTAGTCTCTGCATGGTCCTATATTGCAATGTCTCAGTGGGATATTTAAATTTATTATGTACCAAAATATCTTTTAAATTCCTACCTCTACGAAATGAAATGCCTAAAGACCTAGACAATAATTTTTTTAGGTCCATTGATCTAAACAAAAAATTCCAGTAGTGTTTAACAATATCTATTAAAACATCACTGAAAGCACTATATGTAGAGACAAAATAAACAAGTCTTTTCTCTTGATTTCTAACATCTAACTTATACCCCTTACTTCCATACTTATAAGTACCAACTTTATGTTGTTCATTAATAAACCTTATCTATAGCTGTTTGAATATTAGTTTCACTATAGCCCCTCAATCTAAACATCTCACTAGTCACACTAATTTCTTTAAAGAAGTCCATATCAGTATTACATAGCCGTCTAAGTCTCATACATTCCCCATAGGGCAAGGGGACCAAAGTATGAACTGGATGACAGCTAGTCCCCATCAAATACTGATTACTATCGGCAAATTTTCTATGCATAGACGTACGTAAAGTATTGCTGTCCTCCAAAATCAGATGTATGTCTAAAAAAGTTATATCTTTGCCCACCTGTATGGCGTCAAAGGAGAGTCCAAATCTATTATGTTGCATAACTTCTATAAACTGACCAACATAGGATATCCCACCTTTACAAATAAAAA
Organism: Protopterus annectens; assembly: GCF_019279795.1. NCBI lineage: Eukaryota > Metazoa > Chordata > Ceratodontiformes > Protopteridae > Protopterus > Protopterus annectens. The sequence goes on along the minus strand of NC_056747.1, from coordinate 1,012,014,194 downwards.
CAAGATCATCTATAAAACAAAAATAACCAACTACATAATTAAAAAAAATCTATATGGTATAACCATTCTAACTCATACAAACCCATCATCAGGTTGGCATACATGGGGGCAAAAGATGCCCCCATGGCAGTGTCCTTGATTTGTCTGTATATTTGTTCATTAAATATAAAAAAAATATTATTCAAACAAAATTCCAATATTTCAGTAATATAATATATTACTGGACTATCACCCAAAAAATATTTTACTGCTTCTAGTCCAAACTGACACTGTATGTTAGTATACAAATTAACAACATCAACAGTTATAAAAAACATATCTGCACTCCATTGTATTTTACATAATTTTTCCAAAAAATTAAAACTATCCCTAATATAACTAGGTAACTTTATTACATAAGGGAATAAATATTCATGCAAAAATTTCCCAATATTAGATAAAAAATATTTTTGAGCAGATATAATAGGCCTACCAGGTGGATCAACCCCATTTTTATGAATTTTTGGAAGACAGTAAAATAAAGCCAACTCACTGTCATCAGTATTAAACTTTTTATCTTTGTCATTTTGTGAAAAATATTTTAACCTCACTCCCTTAGATATAAGGGTATCAAAATCATTCATAGCCTTAATATATTCATTTGTATTACTCTTAACATAGGTATTGGTATCATCCAGATGTGTCATACACATTTTATAATATTGAGTAACATTCATCACCACTATCTTACCACCTTTATCAGATGGTTTAATAATAAGATGTTCATTATTCGCTAATGCCTGTAATTCCTTCCATTCCTATTTATTCAAGTTATATACAAACTTATGCTTATTGTGTCTTTTGGCTTTTTTTCCCGGGTAGGGGTCGCCACAGCGGTACTCCGGTCCACTAATGATTGGTAGTTGATTTTTACGTGTTGAGTTACCAGCCCTGACACACAACCTTCAACGAAGGTATGCCCATTCACGCATATCTCCACACAGAAGACGCTCTAGCTGAGAATCGAACTGGGCAGCATCTTACTGTGAGGTGACAATGCTACCGCAGCACCACCACCGTGGGTATATACCAACTTATGTGTTGAATTTTGCTGTAGAAAATGCTTTTTGTGATTTTATGCAGTATAGGCATATACCAACTTATGCTTATACTGCATAAAATCACAAAAAGCATTTTTTACAGCAAAATTCAACATTTGAGAAAAAACACTTTATATGTTCATGTTGGTATGGAGGAATAAAATCACTTTTGCTCATTATTTTATCAGTTTTTAACAAACTATAGGCATTATAGTCACTTGCATAGTCAAAGCATTCCTCAGGGTCAGATACACAAGAATAAAAACTGTTCTCAAAACTATCAGATTCTAACCAACTACCATCACCTTCTTTATACTGGTTATTGGCAAAAATATATATTAAATGTATCTTCCTACACAGTCTAAAAATATCACACTTTAATTCATGTAACCGAGGCAGCACAGTGGGTATATATTTAAGACCATAATTCAAAACATTCATCTGATCTACGGATAAAGACACACCAGAAATGTTATGAACAATAGAAATTTTCTTATACTCAGATGCAGCAGTTACATGGATTGTTTCACCCACATTTTTGTAAACAAAAGACACAGAACTGACAAGTATATCTTGCACAACATTATTTACAGTCACACTAATACCATTTGCTTCTCTTGTTATCATTGAAACTGTGTCCTTCTCGATTGTTAAAGTTCCCAGACTGAAATCTTCCTCTCTTCCACTCACTCTGCTCTCTCTGCTCTTCCCGAAACTGCTGGTTCCCTCTCCAAAAATATGAGGTTAATATAGATGGATTTTGAGCTGCTGGTAACGCTGGAAAATGCTCTCCTTCACCTCCACCATTAGAGGAAATGCATGAAACATCTGAAGCAAAAACAAGTTTTAGTTGTGTCACTGAGAATGTTTTTTGCTCTGTAAAACATCTTTAGTTTTTGATGATTTTATTTTTCTTGTGCGATTTTATATATGCAGGTTAAATGTGAGATTATCATCCACTATCACCCCTAATAATTTGCTATGAGAAGTGACTTCAATGGTTGTATTATCAACAGAGAGGACTTTACATTTTTTTTCATGGGAATGGGATTTGGGGAAAAAACAAGTCGTCTGGTCTTTTTTGGGGGTTGAGCAAAAGGTGTGAGTTACAAAGCCATGTTTCAGTGGCTGGTAAAGCTTCCTGAGTAATGTTTTGGAGGTGTACCATGTTGTCAGATGTGCAAATGAGACTGGAATCTTCTGCTTATTGTATTATGGTGGCCTGTTGTGTGGATGTATGAAGGGTGTCACTGAAAATTTGAAAGAGGAGGGGACCAAGTATTGAGCCTTATGGTACACTACTGGTGATTTGGAGGTAAGGAGAGAGCATGGAGTGCCATTTTACTGACTGATACTTATTGGACATTGACATATTGAACGACAAAAGGGTGGGCTGAGAGAGACCTAGTGAGAATGTTTGATGTAGAAGTTTGCTGTGACAAATTGTTTCAAAGGCTTTAGACAAGTCTAGAAATAAGGAAGAGACCAGCTTGCAGTTATCTCTAGCTTTATCGACAGCATCTATATAGGTTAGAAAGGCAGTGCTAGTACTATGGGAAGAATGTTAGCCATGCTGTGTAGGGGATAGGAGTTTTTCCTGCAGGAGATAGTCTAGCAATTGTTTTTGAATACATTTTTCAAGTATTTTGGTGAGGGGAGATGATTGCTGTAGGTCTAAAGTTATTTATTTATTTATTTAATTACTGGGAAAGTCCGACTGGGCCAGAAGCCCATTTTTAGCAGAGGCTTGTGGAGAAAAGCTCCACAGAAATATAAGCAAAATACAATAATTAGATAGTGCAATAGTATACATACAGTAAGATGAAGAATATACATCTTCTAGTTAGTCTACACAAAGTAGTATTCAATACAGTTTTCGAGTAGATACAGGTTCAAAAAGAAAGACAAGCATTTCAGTGAAGATCACTGTGAGAAAAAATAAAGTTAGTACTGTGTACATATTAAATAACAATTATGACCAAATGACATTTGCTTTATATATATTTATTTTTGAGTAGTAATAAACACTGAGGAGAGGGAGAAAATCAGGTAAGGAGTGGACAGTGTGTTGAGAGAACTATAGATATCCTGTCAGTCAGGTCTGGCACAGGAGCAATGCCAGTTCTTGGATAGATGTTCAAATAGTAGTTGTTTAAAACTAGTAGATTCAGGTGTGTTTTGGAGGGTGTGGGGTAGAGAGTTCCATAATTTGGCTATTTGATTTGAGAGTACATCTTTACCGTGAGTGTTGTTGGCTTTGTTTACTGTGAGAATGTTTCTGTCTGCAGCTCTTAGACTTCATAGGCATGAGTAAGGAACAACAAGTTCCTTGAGGGATGGGCAACTGTCAGGATGGAAGATGATATTGTGTGTGAATTTAAGTTGGTAGAGATAAAGAAGGTTAGGTAGCTCAAGCCAATTTAATTTATGTAGAGCAATACATTGGTGGGTTTGTTGGGGAAGGTTGGCTGTGAAACAAGCTATTTTGTTGTAGCAAGTTTCCCATTTGGTTAAGTCTGATTTTTTTAAGTTGTAAATGAGGGGGAAAGCATATAGGAGCATAGAGAGGAGGAATTATTATTATTATTAATGTCTGTTGAATTTCGTACTTTGTGCAAAGGGATAATGTGTGACTTTTTCCAGAGAGAGGGAATGTGGGATTCCTGGACTGACCTATTTGTAATAATTGAGACAGGATAGGCAATGCTATTGGCTAATATTTTTAAGTATTCACTTGGAAGGTCATCAGCTGAAGAAGAGCATGGCCTGAGTTTGTTTATGAGTAGTTCTATATAGGATGTGAGCACAGGTCTGAAGGTGAAACAAGATGCGGTGATACGTGGTTGTTGGCACAGCTGGGATTAGATGTTGAGGAATCCTTGGTTAGTGATGTTATACTATCTATAAAATAAGAGTTGAACTGTATTGCAGTTTTGAGTGGTGAGTTATCATGAGAGGAGTTTGAGCTGAATTTCTGGCCAGGATGTAAGACTTCTTTTTTAGGGTTGTGTTTTATTCTGAAAGTTATTATAGTACAGTTTTTTTGTCTTACTTAATTTGTTTTTTAGTACAATTGTGAAGCATTCTGAAGTTTTTAAGATATTGAGGTGTTTTATATGTTTGCCATTCTTTCCATGTTTTTCTCTATCCTGCATTAGCAGTCTACTCTTTTTGGATAGCCAAATTGTATTATTTATTATTAGTCTCTTTCTTCTAGAAGTGCAAGGCTATTTAGAATATTTAGAAAAGATGTAGTGAATTCATTTACAGCATCGTCTAAGGGAAGGATTTTTGTAAGGTCTAGTTAATAGATGATAGTGTAGTAATGAACATTTCTGGGTTAAACTTTGAAAGTTTGTGTGTTATTTTATAAATATGCTGTTAAACTGGATGTATAAGATGTCTGGTCATATAGACTGGGAAATGATCACTGACAGAGTCTGACATTGTACCTGTGGTAGAGTATTTGCTAGGGTCTGATGCTAGGATCCAGTCTAATTGGGAATTTGATATCTTGCTATAATGTGAGGGGCTATTCATTGTGTAAAACCATACAAGTTCATGCTAGATATAGGGTCTATAGTAGAACATCAAGGTTTAAAACCTTTGAATGTTCTAATATCGAACCAACAGAAACTGAAATTCTTTCATAGGGAAAGATTTTGGTTGTCTGTTTCTGTTGCTTCAGTATTTTCAGCTCTGTGGTGGAAAGTTACGGGTCGGTTCAGGTAAGTGTGCGATTGTGTGGATGTGAGAGTTAGGGCGGGTTAGGTGAGTTAGGGTTAGGGCACGGGTTAGGTATGTGTGCGATTGTGTGGACATGAGGGTTAGGGTGGGTTAGGTGAGTTAGGGTTAGGGAGTGGGTGAGGTGAGTATACGATAGTGACGGACCTTAGGGTTAGGGTTTGGGTTAAGGTAAGTGGATAGTTAGTGGTGTGTGTATAGTTTTGTGTAGGGTTAGTTGTAAGATTTTAGGTGTATGTGTGTGGATTGCTGTTTGTTTGGTATGTTTGTGTTGTGTGTATGTGTTTTGGAACAGCGATTTTTTTCCCTAGGAAAAAAATTGCTGTTCTGACAGTTCGAGATTGTAAGCATTAGTTTACATAGGGTCGATTAATCATCATTCGCTTCTTTAAGTGGTCGGTGATTTAATATAGACCCTAGATATAGGGGAGTTGGAGTTTATGTCAATCCAATTGGCATTCACATCACCTAGTAGTCTTTTTCTTGTGAAAATATTGTAGATATCCATTGTAGGATATCTTCCAGTATAGGTATATTGTCACCAGAAGGGATGTAAAGGACAGTAATACATATTTGTTTATAATTTATTGGGAAATATTAAAGCAATACCTCCACCTTTCCACTTTATATAGTCATTACAGATGATATTATAGCCAGGAGGCGAACTTTGGAGTCATTTATGCTGGCTTTAAGCCAAGTTACAGTGAGAATGTCAGGCTTATGTTGGGTAATCCAGGCATGTAGTTCAGCAGTTTTATTGCTTATGCTTCTAACATTTATGGCAGCAAAACTTAAATCACCAGGGTTGGGTATTGGCTGTTGCTGGGTTAGAGAAGTGTGAGAGAGAATTATGTCTGTGTTCATTGTGACAGCTGGAGTCAGGATTAGGGTGTATATCTCCTCCTAGAAGGATTTTAGTATATTGGGGAATTATGCATACTTGTTTTTTGGAGGGGATTCTTGAAGTTAATTTTGTTTCGGTTTGAGTTGAAGTGCAATTAATCAGTCTATATTTGGAATAAAGGTGAGGGGCAATATTAAATAGGTTTGGTGCAATGTGTGGAGAGTGTAAAGAGGAAGCATGGATAGCTGATTGGGACAGAACTGGAAAGATGTTGCAATATATTATTGAGTCATGGTGGAAGGAAAGATGGCACAGCAGATGGAGAAGAATAGAGGATAAGCTGAAGTGTAACATAAAGTACAGGAATCTGTATTTTATAGATGTCAGGTAGTGGGGAAGTGGCAATGTAAAAGTAAACTAGAAGTTTCAGGACAGTAGGAGATTCAGTGATTGTGGATTCTGAAAGCTGGTAGAGGATAGGTAAGAAGAGAAGTATTTTCAGAAAAATAAGAGAGTTAGGTTGTCCTGAAATGTTCCCTGGAATATATGGAATACTGGGGTATGAAAGCCTAGAGTATAAAGATATAGCCAAATAAGAAGAAACAAGGGTTTATTTGTGAAAAGTAAAAATACAATGTGTAATAGATAGGTACTATTAGAGGGGGTAGTGATTATGAATGGATATAGTGCAAAGCAGTATGGGAGGGAGAAAGATAGTTGGGAATGGGGCTAAAAGTTAAATGGAGATCGGGATGTAGGAAACAAGAAACAGAAGTGTATGTATAGAAGTAGTGGGCAGTGGCCAACTTAATAAGAGATCCTTAGAGTACATGGACTATTTCACATAGACTTTCAGTCACAGAGCAGGCATGTATTTAACTCATTAAGTTAATTTACAGCAAGGTTCTTCAAGATAAATCTGCTTACATTATACACTGACAAAATTCTCTGCAGACTTGTAGGACTAGGGCCTTGTGGCAGAGCTCCTGCAATATTGAAGAGAGATGTAGTGACCACATGCTCTTATATACTGACAAACGTCTCAATAAACATGTAGGAATAGGGCCTTGTGGCAGATCTCTTGTAGTATCAAGGCCAGATGTAGTGACTGCAGGCTATTATAGACTGACAAAAATCAATGTCAGATGTAGTGACCATAGTCTATTATACACTGACAAAAGTCTCAGTAAACTTGTAGGACTAGTGCCTTATGGCAGAGCTCCTGCGGTATTGATGTCAGATGTAGTGACCGCCGGCTATTTTATACTGACAAAATTCTCAGTAAACTTCTAATACTAGGGCCATGTGACAGAGCTCCTGCAGTATTGTAACAAATATCACAGTAAACTTCTAGTGCTAGGGCCTTGTGGTAGAGCTCCTGCAGTGTTGAGGTCAGATGTAGTGAACATGGGCTATTATACACTGACAAAGGTGTCAGTAAACTTGTAGGACTAGGGCCTTGCAGCAGAGCTCCTGCATTATTGAGGTCAGATGCCGTGACTGCAGGCTCTGCTTTATGAAGGAAGATAGTGACTTGTGACACCTTTATGTAATAAGATATTTCACCACTCTCTTATAATCTTTGAGCATTTCTTTTACTTTCCATCGGAAAAGAGGCACAATACCTCCTCCTCCTTGGGAAGCTGATGAGCTTATGAAAATGTCAATAAGATTGTTTAGCATAGCATTGAGATTAGCATAGCAATAGCATTGAGATATGTGGAAATAAACTGAGATGGGTGAGTTTCCTGGTTATCTCATTTGTACAGCCAGCTATTACATTTGGCAAATTCATGAAAAAATTCCTGAAGAGCTGTAACCTCCAAGTTGATGTCTAGGGTTCAAATTTTAGAAACAGTTATTTCTGTTTGTGTCTTAGTTTCAGAGAAAGGTATCTTAAATCACATGGAATAAATTCTAAGTCCCTTATTTGAAAAATCCTTTTAGCAAACTCCACCCAGTATTGCAAATATCTATCCAAGGACTCTTTTGCTTCCTGATAATTTTGTAGAAGCTTCATATTTGCCTCTTGTTAAGCCACAGTGAGCATCCCTGAGAGCTTTATTGATATGATTTAGCATCTTATGAGGTCCATTTCAGGCCTGTCTTTTTAAAGAGCTGCACCCATAGACTGAAAAAACCTTGTTTATTTTATCATGTCTTGATGTTTCTTACATTTTAACACCATTTTTGGACTCTGTATACCTTTTTATATTTTAAATGTAATTCCAGACTCTGCATGATTCTCCTTTACGTTTTTCTTGAACGTGTCCGTCCTAAAAGGAGGAACTGGAATTCTGGGTATACGTGTACTTGCAATAAGACAAAAATCTTATGTATATCCCCTCTATGACAACAGACCCTTAACAAGTGAGAGATTTAATCTCCAAACAGTAGTTAGGGGCCCCTATTGATTTTAAGATATATACTTAATGCAAATGTGCAGATACAGACATCGGGTAAGTATACATATTTTAGAACATATTATTATGTTCTAGTGACACAAAAAAGCTTGTGTATTTTACATTATGATATGTGTCTAGGAGAATAACATGTATAACTTGAGATGGCCACTTTAACCATCTAAAGATTGTTCAAATGCTTATCCAATGCTAGTATCTTGACTTTTCATTCACCCAAGTGAACCTCATCAGCCAGCAGTAGTGTATTCCACTCTCAAGTCCATAAAGGCATACCCTCTTGAGCATTCATCCATTCTTTTAGTATAGTTACAAGGTCTCATGCCTAAGGACCAGAAGGAAGATATTCACTCATGAACGCAAGAAGGAGACCATCTAGCCATCCTTTTAACAAGATGTATCACCTTCACTCTCATCTGCCAAATTTAACATCTACCACGGAAAAGAATAAATGCTTAGTAAAATGGCAACCTCCCACCTCCTACTATCTGGGTAGAAAGCAAAGCTACTCATTTTATAGCTTTAAGTATTCTGATAAGTTCAAATGGGTCTCCAGTAACCTAAGTCTGTCTGGCTTTAATTTCTGGAAATACTGAAATAGTTTATCCTTCTTGACAGGGTAAGTTACCCCATTTGTAATCCAAGATAGAAGTGAGTAGGGCTCATCATTAAATGTTAAATTGGGGCATATTAGTTTATATTTAATAAACTGCTTAAGATATCCCTATCCACAACACAATGGTTGAATATAGTTAAGTTGCATCACAGGATAACTAGAGCACATACTGAATAGAGAACATTTCCAAGAATATAACCTATATTTGCCTGCTAACCCAGCCAAAGGTAACAAAAATAGGTAACAAACATGTGACATTCAAATGTATACATAGTAAACAATGAATAAATGCTAACCAGCCTTGTTGACATTTTCATAAACTCTTCAGCCTCCCAAGGAGGAGGAGGTATTGTGCCTCTTTACAGATGGAGAGTAAAAGAGACACTAAGAATTATATGAGAGTGGTGAAATATAGTACTACCTAAAGATATTACAAGGTCTTACAAGCTCCTTGCCTTCCTGCTTAACCTCTTCCCATTTTCCCCACAGGTTTACAGCAAACAGTTTTTTTAGTTGCACACTAAAGAAATTGTTTGAATTTGTTTTTTATTTGCTGTTCAGAGATTGTGGTGCCACTCATTGCTATGCCTATCAGGTTTTGGATTTATATATTTATTCTACCTGTGGTTGGTGGTGTAGTTAAAAATATATGTATAATTTAAATTGCCACATTACTGGCATCAGTAAACAATGTATAATGGTGTTAGAAATGAATCAAGACAACGTAGACAGCCAAGTATAGAAAGAGACATACATCTTCTTGGTCATTAATTATGGAGCCATCTTGGTAACCTATTTACCAAACCAAGTCTAAAAAGACAAAGTCCGCATGGTCTAAGAATAACAGGCGCCTCTTCTTAAAATAAATATTTGTGGTACTTACAAGTAAACTCCTCATTCAAAAAAGTCACTGAATCGTCCAAGTCATTGGTCAGTTACAGGCACTTTCATCTAAGTTACCAGAAAGTACATATGTCTCAAAACAGCAATAGTAAATGCCACAGTAAATACGTAGGCAATGATACAAGGATGTACTAACTCTAACCTCAAATACCTCTCAAGAATGTGAGCACTTGCTGCAAGAAATTAAGGTTAAGCAATTGTCCAACACCACTGCCTTACAATGATTAGTACTCCGTATCCTAGGCATGGGCCTATTGGAAGCTAGCACTGGCCATGAGAGCCATTTAGATGGAGATAAATCACAATCTGGTTGACAATGGTGATATAGCCACTAACACAGTGAGTACACACTCTTAATAAGCATCTAATCCTCTTAAAATGGATAAAAAGAACATCTTATTCAACCTGGTTTAAGTTTCACCAAACAAGTCTCTGCAGATTTTCATATCTCTGTGTGAGGCAACTTCTGAAAGAAACAAATGAAAGCTACCCCAAAGTGATTATCACAGCAACAAAGAAAAACATGTAAACTATAAGACCATCTGATACTATCAAAACCTATTAATGTTTATATAAAGTAGGTAGTATGGTGTTTAAAGCCTGCTTCACTGCTGCATATTTTCTTTCCACGTTTTTTTGAAATAGTTCCTGTATCATTGCAGGAGAATGATCACAATGATGCCTCTTAAATCTTGTAGGAGGTCCTTTTAGTTTTGTGTTACACTGGTCATCTTCATTGTCTTGATAAATGGAACAAAATTTGGACTGTGCCTCCACTGGTGAAATTACTGTGATCTGTCTGGCTGCTGAGTGTACTTTCAAGTTTCCTGGTACAAAATACAGAATTTTCAGCCTTTTCTTTAATTATCTTAAAAACTGGACAAAAAGCCATACCACACTTCCTGGATTCTGTAAAAAAAGTCATTGTCACAGTAAATTCTGTTATTATCAATCATCAGGACTTTGCCTAAGCCCAAAGTGGTGACATTTTCTTTTCTTTGAGATCTTATGTAGTGAATCAAAGCATAATCAGTCTGGGGGGTAGGAGCTCTCAGACCTTGGTTATTTCTTCCTCTGGCTTTCAGTGCATGCTTTGAGTGTAATGGAGTCATCTGGGAAGCCATAGCATCTAGCCAACATACTCAAAATAAAGAATAAGCAGTCTTTTCCCTCAATGTTCTCCAGAATCCCACTGAACCTTAAGTTCTTTCGGCAGGTTCTTTTTTCTTGACCCACGAGTCTTACATCCAGTAGGTCCAGTATTTTTTTTCTATATTCTCCAGAATCACTTTGAATTTTAAGTTGTTTTAGCAGACTTTGTATTCCTGATCCACCAGTGTTATATCCAATAGAGCTAGCCTGATCTTCACATTGGCTAGCTGCTGATGGATAGATGCTACAGAGGTATCCAACTCAGCCATATGAACAAAGTGGGAGGGGAGAGCTTCCTCCACTTTATCCAACTTGCACTGCATCATTTCCAAGTAGGTTGTTAAGTTTGAAATAATGTTCTAAAGCTCTTGCACCATGGTGTTTAATTTAGGGTCTATATCATATATTCGAAATTCCAAAATATCAAACACCATAAGCTCGAACTTGGAATTTCAAAATATGATAACATTGAACACTCAGAATAGAGAATTTTTTCCCAGGGAAAAAATTTGCTGTTCCGAGAAACATACACAAAACACAAGCACACCAAAATAAATAAACCACACACATACACTTAACAAAACCCTACTTCTAACCATACACTAAACCATACATATATTCCTACCTATCCACTTACCTTAACCCGTACCCTAAACCTAAGGTCCGTCACTATCGCACCACAGTGGAGGAAATAACGAAGCCACGGAACGGCCCATTGAAATCTTGCCCTAGGTAAGAATTCGATGTTCCATGGCTTCGCTATTTTCATCCTTCGATTTAGTGGGTTCGATATTATAACATTCAAAGTTTTGCAACTTGGATGTTATAATATAGACCCTTAATTTAGTATCCAGAGACCTAAGATAAATGCTAGACACGTTATAGTAAGAGCAAAGAAAAGAATTATTGGAGGAGGTGATCTTTATTCATCTGATACTGTTTGTCGCCTTTACTGTTTAGTTTCTTCTTGTAAGTCAAAAGCCAGATCATAGCTACTAAAACCCCTAAGGAGCTTTTCTAATAACTTCAAAGGAAAAGTAGATCAAAATTTTTTGGAGTTTTATTGGATCTAGAGAGGTGTTCAGAAAAGCATGTAAAATCCACTGTTACTCTTACTTCATCTTAACTGGAACAATTTTAATGGTATTTTTGTTATGACAGAAAATGTAGTTTGAAATCTTCCCCTCTAGGGTCCTGTTAAAGATAGGCATTTCCCAGTAGGATTAATCCAGTTAGAGAATATACATAATATGTATATACTTACATACAAGCATAAATTCATAAAACAAATACTTATGTCACTTTTATTGTATTTAATACTGTTACACCTGTGATAACCACAAATATTGTTTCTTCTTTGCAATAATTTCTGTATTGTCTATTGTTTATCTTGGGACCTTTCTCCAAGTGTTGCTTCTGCAAATTAATGCAATCTAGTGGGGCTAATCTTTCCTGGACAGAAAAGTAAATAAAGGAATAATAAACAAATAAATACAGTGATTACTTAATGGGAATTTTATAATTGTACCAATAATTAAAAAGAAAGACTACACAGAGACAGAAGTTACATTTACCATTGTTATCTAATCAAGGCCTAGGCCTTCTTTTCTTTAATTTTGTTTATGGATGGGTACTGATCCCTTCATAGAATACTAAGCACATTTTTAGCTTAAGCTCAGAATTCCCCTTAGGCAGTCCATGTTGTCACATGAAAAGCTTCTGTCCTTCTCAGGCTACTCCATTCTAATGTAATTCCCTTGCCATGTGCTTCTCTGTGGCATATGTGTTCTGGCACTCCACAGTCCGCCGTCATCTCCTATTAGTCATCCCCCCTACCTCAGACCAAGTCTGGCCTTTTCTGTCACTGGCACTCTGTCAGCTCATGTGTCTAGAACACTTCTGTGGCTAATCTGAGGGTGAATACGAATTACTGCAATATCACCCAAAGAGGCAACATCTGAGAGTTTGGCTTGCTTTTCATGTTTCCTGGGAAAGGAGAAGGTGCATGGTTTTATTCTAGCAGTCAAGTCAGGTATGGAGAAGGCTGGGGCTCAATGTGCACCTAGACCATGTGCACATAATAAGGCATTAAATGGACACCTGTGAAAGCATACAAATGCTACCATGTCTAATGCCTAGAAAAGGAAAACTCTGAAGATGTGATGGGCTGGCTGCGAGCACATATTTCTTCCTAATTTTGTCTGTTCTGTTTTCTTGCAACTCATCTTCTGAGTGCATGTTTGTAGTGTTAATGCACAACAGTGTATAGCTCGATTTAACCATCTAAGGTGCAATCCATTGCTTGATAGGAAGTTTATAGGCTCCAAAGGAAAGTTGGGAAGGGGCAGGTGTCTTGTGTTCCCCGGTGAGATGATCAAGGACTCTTAGGTGGCAAAGGATGCCAGGCACAAATAAACTTTATGTAGGTTCCTTTCTCATACTGATACCTATGACCCCCCCCACACACACACACACATACTTCACTGCTAGGGAGTAGTTTATTCAGCTTTATGTAGTGTGACTTTAGCACCTGGTATCCAGCTATGACTTAAACCTTCCTCAGTCAGGTGATACACATCTTTTATAAGTTTTATCAATGTTTGTTGTTTTGCATGGTATCAATACTTCATTGTCTGTCACCTTTTTTCCTGCTCTATGTAATAAACATCTCAGAAACAGTGCGGGTATTTTTAGAACTTAGTAATTAGAAAAATAAACAAAAAAAAGCTATTAGATATGTAAAATACCAACTACAGTATTTATTTTAATTGCATTAGTTTTGTATATATATATATATATATATATATATATATATATATATATATATATATATATATATATAATTTATTCCCTTAATGGAAAAATGTTTTTAGAACAATTATATTTCATGTGCAGTTCAAAAACATGCAGCCTTCATGTTTTTGAGTTTTGTATAAGGAGGTAAACTTCTTAGGTTAGGCAGAGTCCAGGCAAGAAGCTCAACACATATTAAAGTTTTTGCAGTCCCAGCTTATCATATAGATATTATGAAACTCATTCTTAAACAAAGTAGCAGGGAGGGACATTCTTGTAAAGTTCCCATGCTATTTTAAAAGCAGCATGTAGACAAACTGCACTTTGATTTTAATTCTGTTCTAGCAGCTACAGAATCAGGTTAATTATTAAAATATTCATTTTGCTCATATTTTGAAAACTGTCACCTGAGTGACTGAGAGAAAGGAGTTGTACTAAAAACAGTAAAATTGTGATTCGACAAGTTGTACTTCAAGCTATATAAGCATATTGAAGAGACTTTGCACACCAGCTGCCTTTGCATGGTTTTAGAAAAGCAGACAGCTATTCTGGCCCTCGGCAACAGTTGCTGGGATTCATGCCAGTGCACTTTTCCCTACATTCTTGAGAAGTGCAGAAAAGAAAAGATTTTCATCTGCCTGACCCTAAAGCCTGGGCTTGCTGTTCTTAAGAACTGTTCTTAATAGCTGAGAATTCTCCTCTATCAGAGGAATGCAATCAAACTATTTTTTTTCTTTCCCAAGATGCAAGACTAAAAGAACTTTCTGTGTAGAATATTTTATTGTAACCAAGGAAGAAACAACTTACTCATAAAGGAAAATGCATTATTTTTCTCTGATACTGCTACCACCTGTTTTATCTGTACCACTTACAGACAGAGCCAGAATTAATGTTGGCTGGATGAGATATTTTATAAATGTTATATGAACAATGCATTAAGATACCATGCTGTTTTGTGAGCCAGTTGAAACACTGCTATATGAATCAAAATGTTACATTCATACACGATCAAATCATTTGACCTCTCTCTTCTGCAGTATAGCTAGTCATAAATGATCCCATTGAAACAAACTGTTTGACCTCAGATGAACTACCCAAAGTATACAAATTATATTGTATCCTGCCTTAGCATTACATAACACACATCAATATGAATGTAGCAATGGAAAATCTTAACCTGCAACTGGGAAAATAGAACTGTACAAGACAGCCTTTGCTAACCAGGGTCAGGAATTCAAATTAGACAAACAAGACATTCAGGATGCTAGCAAGCAAAATGTTAAGAAAAAGTATGTAGAAAGGGTAAAATAATAAAAATACCAAAGCATCAGCACTAAATATGTAGGTATCTAACTAAAAAGAAAACATGATTATGTTTGAGTCCAGATATAGGAAGAATAAAAAAATTTACTCAGGCTGCCATACTAGGACTGACATCTGCAAATATTTTAAATATTTTTTCATAGAAGAATCTGACATATTAAAACAAAGTATTCGGTAGGCATCTGATAATTTTTTGAATGAAACAAATAAACAAAATCAGTTTTTTTTTTTTGGGGGGGGGGGCTCTTGACAGAAAAGTCAGACAGAAATGATATACTTTGGGTTCTAATCTGAAAATGGATAGCATACCTCTCAACTGTACAGATTTTCACAGAATTTCTACATTTTTGCCTTATATTTTGGTCCATTTTTCATTAAATTGTATTTTTCTGGCAAATTAGTGGCAAATCATTAAATATTGAAGTTAAAAAATACTTGCAGACATTTCAGTTTCAGACTGCATACCCTTCAGAAAATTCATGTTAATGTAAAACCTGTTATTCTATCAACTTTCTAAATGTGTAAGAGCAATATTTAAAAACTGTCCCTATTTTTGGACCTTTGTCCCACTTTTATTTATGGCTTTGTCCAGATTTCTTGCTCTAAGAGGTTGAGAGGTATGATCAGGTGCTTAGCTGAGCTCTGAAAGTAAATGTTTAAATAAAGGGTTTATACTAAAAAGGAGGTTGTCTGAAAAACCTAATGTGGAGCAGATTGTTGGACTCTTGGCAGTTTATGAGTTGGAATCGGTTAGACAGTGGTTTGAAAACCCACCACAGCTACACATTGTTTGTTGTTCTAAGAATGACATTTGACCACCCTGTCTTGGTCTTCTCTGTCCTTAAAATAAATAACCTTAACTCCTGTTTGCCAGGCTGCACTTGCTCTCTGTATTTAATTATTCCAGTGCACAGTCTGTACAACTACTCCAAGATATAAGCCCCTTCCCCCATCTACCCTTATTATCACAGTTTGTATTGATTACATTTGTTTTGCCAGTTGAATGTATGAAAGGAAGCGTTCATCTAAATCAGGGAAATGGCATGGAACCCAAAAATTCAGCCTGAGGATGAGGGATGCTTGGGGGAAGGGCATCTTCTGTTTTGAGGTGCAGTTTTAAAAAGTCTGGTATGTTTTGCAGCAAGATTCTGTTCCACTTTCTGTGCATCATTTTTTTAAGTTCAGTAAATGGGACTGAAACATGTTACTTTGACAAAAGGCAAGTATGGAGTCAAGGTACCAAACAACAATCTACCTTCTGCAGCCATATTATAATTTACAGTGCAGAACAGCTTTATTTGCAATGCTGGCCAGAGTTACTGCAGTGAAACTGTGACAGTGATAGTTTCTCCATTGTATATGTAGATCTCTTACTGTTGAAGACAGCTGTCTTCTTAGACAGGTATCTTCTAAGAGATATGATTAGCAAACCACTGCGAGCAGCAATAGTAAGATAGCAGCATTTTCTCCTTTTAGTTGTTGGCATCTGGTGGGGAAAAAAGACCTTGGAAACAGTATTTGTAGCACATTTTTTGTGTAAAATGACCATGTCTTTCATAAGAGGCACTATTGTAACATTTTTTCAACAATAACATACTCAAGTCACGTGTTTTCTTTCAGTGCAGTCTTCTTAATTTTCTCATATTAAAAGCATGTCAAAAATGTTTCTAAAACAGATTATCTTAGGTTACTGGTATGTTGTTCTGTTTAATCATCATCTTCTTTCGGCTGTTCCAGTTAGGGGTTGTCATAGGTTCATAGGTTCATAGGTTCATACTAGGCTATCTGCCCTGGGGCAATTATAAGCCTAGCCCGATTCTGTATGGCTTACGCCACCCCTTGATTTGAGTATACTGTGCCCTGTTTAAGGTTTAGTTTACTGTGCCTCTGTCTAATAGTGACACGGGAGTAATCCCTGGGACAAACCTACGATCTCCCATCCACTTATCGAGATTCTTCTTGAAGAGATTCAGTGAGGTGCTCTGCCTCACATGAACTGGAATTCTATTCCAGAGTGAAGGGAGCCTCTGGGTTATGAACCTGTCCCTCCAGCAAGTTCTATTTATTTCTGTGCTGAGGTTCAACTCCCTCGAGCGTGTGGCTCTAAGGGATTTAGATTTACTGAGGTGGAGCATGTCCATTAATTCTGGATTTGACATAGCTTTGTATGTCAGGCATAGATTGCCTCGAAGTAGGCGGTATGCAACTGAGTAGAGCTGGTGTTTTTTTAACGGAGCAGTATATGGCATCTGTTTGAGACCCTTGATCCTCTTGGTGAGATACTTTTGGGGTCTTTCTAAATGCTGCAGGTGTCGGGTAAGGTACATCCCAAAAGGGGCATTGTATTCTATGATGGGCCTGATGAGGGATGAATAAAGGGGCACGATTACCTCTCTTGATCTAGATGTGAAACCCTTCGTGATGAGGTGGGCTATGTAGAAGGTCTTTCTAACCACTTTGGCAATGTGGTTTTCAAAGGAGAGATTGCTATCAACTTGGGTCCCCAGGTCCCTAATAACTTTCTCTGTACTTAATGGGTTTCCGCCTATGTGGTAATTTGTGGGCACATTGTTTTTGCCAAAGGGTATGACTATACATTTTTTGGTATTTAGCTTTAAACCATGGCGCTGGCACCAGTTATCTGTCTCTGTGAGACCTTTTTGAAGGATGTTTGTGTCAGCTGGAGAGTTGATTATGGTGCCCAGCTTGCAGTCGTCTGCGAACTTGGTGAGCCATAGTCCTCCCACGTTTGTCTGTACCTCATAAAAGTATATACTGAACAAGAGTGGTCCCAGGACAGAACCCTGTGGGACGCCACTTGTGACCGGTTTCATGTCTGACATGGCTCCAGCAACTCTCACTCTGTGGGTTCTGTCTTTGAGCCAGTTTGCGACCCATCTTGTGACATAGGGGTTTATATTTAAGCTGGATAGCTTATCTATGATGCCCGAGTGGGGTATTGTGTCAAATGCCTTTGCAAGGTCCAGATAGGCTGTGTGGACTACCTTCCCTTCATCTATGGTTTTGGTGACTGTTTCAAAGAAGTCAACCAGGTTCAAAAGGCAGGATCTGCCCTTGACAAAGCCGAACTGGGTAGGATCTAGTGTCTGTAGGTCCCCAATGTCTTTGTTTATGAGCTCCATGATGATCCTCTCCATAGCCTTGCAGACTAAGCTAGTCAGGCTTATGGGGCGATAGTTTCCAGGGTCTGTAGAGGCTCCACCTTTGTGGAGTGGGACCACTGTTGCTGTACGCCATTCTGTGGGCACATATCCTGTAGTGAGGCTGAGATTGTATAGCTGTTTTATTTGAGGGATTAGTTCCTCTTGTAGTTCATGTAGGACGCAACCTGGGATGCCATCTGGTCCCATGGAAGCAGTGTTTATTGCTTTGGAGAGGGCAGCCTTCACCTGAGCATCTGAGATATTTGGGAGGCAGCCCTCTGCCCGAATAGATACTCGCTCTTTTGGGGAGGGGTGGAGAAGTTTGCACTGAACCTGTCTGCCAGGATATTGGCGATGTCTGTGGGTGCAGTGTATTTTTTGTCGTTTAGAATCAACTCAGAACAGGTCTGGGAGTTGCATCCCAGGTTTCTAACATAACTGAAAAAAGCCTTATGATTGTCTTTGGTGTCCTGTGCAATTTTTCTCTCGAAGCTGGCCTTGGAGGATTTTATGAGGGATCGTAATTTTTTGCTAGTACTGATCAGAGATGCCTTCCCTATTAGGGATTTTGCTCTATCATGTAGTAGCTTCCTCCTTCTGTTGTACAGTTTATTTATGGCAGGGGTCCACCAGACTGGGCGCCTGCCTTTGGATGACTGGGTCTTGGTTTTGTTTGGGATAGCATGATCCATGCATTCCTGGAGATATCCGTAGAATGCATTTATATAGGATTCTGCAGTTTGGGCTGTAGTTTCCACTGGTCCTGGGGCCTTGAAGGATTCCACTTTGGTTTTGAGAAGTGAGAAGTTCACTTTTGAGAAGTTTTTCACTGTGGTTTTCTGGGCTGGGGTGGGGTCGGGATGTGGACATCCAGTGAAATTAATTTATGGTCTGATCTTACCAATGAGGGATATACTTCTGGTGTGGAGCATAGAGTCCCCATGTTGGTAATGATCAGGTCTAGTATGTTGTCCCCTCTTGTGGGAGTAGTGACTAGTTGTTCCATAGCATTTGAGTTTATAATTTCCAGGAATCTTTGGGCTAAGGTGCTGGGGCTTGAGTAGTGCTTCCAGTCAATGTTTGGGTAGTTGAAGTCGCCCAATATAATGGTGTTTGGAGAGATCTTCATGTTCTCCAATGTTTTCAGGAAAGCCGAATGGGATTCCTGACTTTGAGAGGGTGGTCTGTAGGATGCTATAAACTGAAAAGCAGTCTTGCCCACTGTTAGTTGCACATGGATGGTCTCCAATACTTCGTGCAATGCCACTAACCTGGAGGTGTGGATATCCTTGATAAATATGGAAACCCCCCCTCCTTTTGTGGTTCGGTCCGGGTTTTGGGGCCGAAAAGCATGATATGAGGTATAGCCTGGTAGTGCTGGGGTGCTCTCTGGAGCCTTGAACCAGGTTTCTGTCACTGCACAGATATCGATGTTCTCCATACTGAGGAGAGCTTCGAGTGCGTGCATCTTGAGGTTAAGACTTCTGGCTTTTAGCAGCATTACCCTTAGTTTCTTGTCTGTGGGGGTGGATTTGACTTTTGAGCCTTGCCAGATCATCTGTTTCCATTTCTTCCTGTCCTCTCATCTTGCTCTGTCACACTAACCACCTGCATGTCCTCTCTCACCACATCCATAAACCTTATCTTAGGCCTTCCTCTTTTCCTGTTACCTGGTAGCTTCATCCTTAGCATCTTTTTCCCAATATACCGCATCCCTCCTCAGCACATGTCCAAACCAACATAATCTTGCCTATCTGGCTTTGTCTCCAAACCTTCCAACCTGGGCTGACCCTGTAATATACTTATTCCTAATCCTGTTCAACATCGTCACACGCAGTGCAAATCTTAACATCTTTAACTCTGCCACATCCAGCTCTCACTCCTGCCTTTTTGTCAGTGCCACTGTCTCCAACCCATATAACATAGCTGGTCTCACCACCCACTTGTAGACCTTCCCTTTCACTCTTACTGGTACTCGTCTGTCACAAATCACTCCTGAGACTCTTCTCCACCCAATCCATCCTGCCTGTACTCTCTTCTTCACCTGTCTTCCACACTCACCATTACTCTGAACTATTGATCCCAAGTATTTAAACTCATCCACCTTCGCCACCTCTACTCCTTGCATCCTCACCATTCCTCTATCCTCCCTATCATTCACACACATATATTCTTTCTTAGTCCTGCTGACCTTCAATACTCTTCTCTCTAGAGCATATCTCCATCTCTCCAGGGTCTCCTCCACCTGTTTCCTACTCTCACTACAGATCACAATGTCATCTGCAAACATCATAGTCCATGGGGACTCCTGTCTGATCTCGTCTGTCAACCTGTCCATTACCATTGCAAATAAGAAAGGGCTCAGAGCTGATCCTTGATGTAATCCCACCTCTACCTTAAACGCATCTGTCACTCCCACCGCAGACCACACTGCTGTCACACTACCCTCGTACATATCCTGTACCACTAATACATACTTCGCTGACACTCCCGACTTCCTCATACAATACCATAACTCCTCTCTAGGCACCCTGTCATATGCTTTCTCTAAGTCTACAAAAACACAATGCAACTCCTTCTAACCTTCTCTGTACTTCTTCATCAACAGTCTCAGAGCAAACATCACATCTGTAGTGCTCTTTTCCGGCATCAAACCATACTGCTGATCACTAATCATCACGTCCCTTCTTAACCTAGCTTCCACTACTCTTTTCCATAACTTCATGCTGTGACTGATCAATTTAATCCCTATCTAGTTACTACAGCTCTGCACATCACCCTTATTCTTAAAAATCGGTACTAAAACACTTTTTATCCATTCCTCAGGCATCCTCTCACTTTCCAAGATTTCATTAAACAATCTGGTTAGAAACTCCACTGCCATTTCACCTAAAACACCTCCATGCTTCCACAGGTATATCATCTGGACCAACAGCCTTTCCGTCCTTCATCCTCTTCATAGCTATCCTTACTTCCTCCTTGCTAATCCACTGCACTTCATGATTCACTATCCACACATCATCCAAACTTCTCTCCCTCTCATTCTCTTCATTCATCAACACCTCAAAGTACTCTTTCCATCTGCCCAACATACTCTCCTCACTTGTGAGTACATTTCCCTCATTATCCTTTATCACTTTTACCTGCTGCATATCTTTACTAGCGTGGTCCCTCTGTCTAGCCAACAGTACAGGTCCTTTTCTCCCTCCTTAGTGTCCAACCTTTCATGCAACTCTTCATATGCCTTATCCTTAGCCTTTGCCATGTTTAATGATTTCAGCAAATAGATGAGTCTTAAAAGATAAGTCTGCATTTTTTGATGTTATTCCAAGGTTCTTACTCTGCTGGTTGTAATCATTTTCTTTTCTATTGGGAAGGAAATCAAAGAGAATTAAACTTACATTACATGAAGAAGATGTAACTAATTTACAGTATGTGATACCTGTAATGAAATATGATGCAGTTTTTTCCAGTTTGCAATGTTTTGTTTAACCATCCTAGACTCTCATAGATAACTACATGATAAATTCATAAAGACATTAAAAAACTGCTACTTATTGGAGCTTTGCATATTTACCTTAGAAAAACACAGTGCAGGGCAAATATCCTTATTAGTTTTACAGGCTATTTTAAATGCAAGCTCTATATACCTGGGGATATGTTCATGCATCTAAAACAAGCTACTAAACATTAATGAATTTTGCCAGCTTCCACAGAGGAACTAGTTACCTTAATGTACTGGAAAACAAAGCACATTTTTACCTATATAAAATTAATTCAAGAGTTCATAAACCAGTTTCTGAACCTATGTTTGTATTGCATAGTATGTTTTCACTCTTTGGTTCTTTGAATAACATACGATCCCCTTTACACGTCTTTTACAGATTGGTACTATATATACAGTATTAGTTTGGCACTTTTCCTATAGCTATCAGTCAGGTTTTGTGCCCAAGGAATGAAAGATGGCTACAGTCATTTGCCTGCACAAAGGGTATCCAACCACAGATCTGATTAACTACGGACCCATAAATCTTACCAGCCTCATTTGTAAGGTCATAGAAAAAAAATCATGAGGGACGTGATGAATAAGGACATAGCTAACCTGCAAATGCTTTACCCATCACAGTTTGGCTTTGTTAAGGGAAAGTCATGCCTATTAAATCTGATGGACTTTTCTGAGAGGCTGACTTATGCACTGGATGAAGTTAAGACTATGTATACAGCTTATATTGACCTGGCCAAGGCTTTTGATACAATAGCCCACTCAGGCATTACAGACAAGGTCACTAATTTAAGTATAAACCTTTTTATCACATGCTGGATAGCCAGCTGGCTTACTGATAGGATCCAGGAGGTCAAAATAGGTGAGGTCACCTCCAAGAGACCAGTCACTAGCTGAGTCTCCCAGGGCTCTGTACTGAGCTCACTCATTTTTGGCATTTTTTCCTCTGAATCTGAAGCAAATGTTGAAGGTTTATGGCTGACTAAGTTTGCAGATGATTGCAGGCTGGGGGTTATCAATGACTCCCCTGCATGCACTAGCATTCTTCAAGAAAGTACATCTCTGACTATTAAATGGTGCTAAAACCATGGTCTTAAACTTACTGCTAAGAAATGCATAATTGTACCCTTTGGGAAGTCAATCATCCTGGCTAATTACCATGTTGATAATACGTCACTAAGAGTTGACCCAGTAGTCAGGGATCTGGGTACACACATAGATAGTAGCCTTAACTTTAACCACTGCATGGCCACAGTGGTGAGGAAATACTTTTATGTTGTGTGACTTATAAGTAAGGACATGGCATCTAGGTCCAAAGAGGTCATTATTCCACTGTACTCTGCCCTCATCAGACCAATCATATAGTACATTGATCCCTTTGGTACATACCTGCCCAGGCATATGCAGCAACTAGAGTGACCCCAGAGGTTCCTTACAAAAAGAATACAAGGCGTAACAAACCCACCTTATGCAGAACACCTTAAAACCATTTCCTTCTACTCAGTCTCCAATAGATTGCTGAAGGGTGATCAATGCCTGACTTACAAGGCATCCACAAAAACCCATACTTATGAATCTCCAACATATTTGTAAGTCAAAAAGTGCAAGAAATACAAGGCGTAGGGACTTGAATTTTGTCTATGACTTAAACAGAACATGCTGGAGAGATAGCTAAGCATCTCAGAGACTGCCTCTCCTATGGAACATGGCTCCTATCCATATGAAGCTGAGTTTGTCTATTACCCAATTAAAGTGCAGCCTAGACATGTGGATGGGGAATAGGAAATTTACACTGAGCCTGGCACAATACCCCTCAACTGTACAGATTTTTTCAGAATGTTCAGATTTTTGCCTCATATTTTTGGTCCATTTTTCATAAAATTGTAGTTTTCTGGCAAACTGATGACAAATAAAGTCTGAAGTTAGAAAATAAAGACAGATATCTGAGTTTCAGACATCATAACCTTCAGAAAATTCATGCTAATACAAAACCTGTTATTCCATCAACTTTCTAAGTTTATAAGAACATTATTTAAAAATTGTTCCTATTTCTGGGCCTTTGTCCCACTTTTATTTATGGATTTGTCCAGATTTCTTGCTCAAAGAGGTTGAGAGTTATGCCTGGTACCCATGTCCCTTATGGACAGATGAAGCTCATAAATGCCTGACTGTCAATGTCCTATTTAGAAGAAGGACATCATTATTATTTCCGGAAAACTTGGCTAGGGTTAGAAACGCCCCCTGCCCGGGTCATTAGCCTCGTAATCTATGAATCCATGAATCTAGGAATCAGAAATTAAATGCAGTGAGCACTGTCAAGCTCTAAAAAATGGGTTCTTAAGTTTGCAACCTGAAAGTGTGGTCTTCAGAATTATGAAAATTTAAAAATGATGATGGAAAATGTGCACTAAGTCTGAAATTGCTACATGTTGGAGAACTCCTCTTTCTCTCAGTTTCATCAACTTCATAGTGAAGGTGTTAGGAGTGCAGAGTATTTGCTCCCTGCAAGTAACACTTTTAATAAGTGATAGTGACTTTCACCGATTGCTGTTGTTTCTCAGGTATTGCATTATGTTCTTCATAGTGAAGGTGTTAGGAGTGCAGAGTATTTGCTCCCTGCAAGTAACACTTTTAATAAGTGATAGTGACTTTCACCGATTGCTGTTGTTTCTCAGGTATTGCATTATGTTCTTCATAGTGAAGGTGTTAGGAGTGCAGAGTATTTGCTCCCTGCAAGTAACACTTTTAATAAGTGATAGTGACTTTCACCGATTGCTGTTGTTTCTCAGGTATTGCATTATGTTCTTCATGTGAAGATGTTAGGAGTGCAGAGTATTTGCTCCCTGCAAGTAACCCTTTTAATAAGTGATAGTAACTTTCACCGATTGCTGTTGTTTCTCAGGTATTGCATTATGTTCTTCATGTGAAGGTGTTAGGAGTGCAGAGTATTTGCTCCCTGCAAGTAACCCTTTTAATAAGTGATAGTGACTTTCACCGATTGCTGTTGTTTCTCAGGTATTGCATTATGTTCTTCATGTGAAGGTGTTAGGGGTGCAGAGTATTTGCTCCCTGCAAGTAACCCTTTTAATAAGTGATAGTGACTTTCACCGATTGCTGTTGTTTCTCAGGTATTGCATTATGTTCTTCATAGTGAAGGTGTTAGGAGTGCAGAGTATTTGCTCCCTGCAAGTAACACTTTTAATAAGTGATAGTGACTTTCACCGATTGCTGTTGTTTCTCAGGTATTGCATTATGTTCTTCATAGTAAAGGTGTTAGGAGTGCAGAGTATTTGCTCCCTGCAAGTAACCCCTTTAATAAGTGATAGTGACTTTCACCGATTGCTGTTGTTTCTCAGGTATTGCATTATGTTCTTCATGTGAAGGTGTTAGGAGTGCAGAGTATTTGCTCCCTGCAAGTAACACTTTTAATAAGTGATAGTGACTTTCACCGATTGCTGTTGTTTCTCAGGTATTGCATTATGTTCTTCATAGTGAAGGTGTTAGGGGTGCAGAGTATTTGCTCCCTGCAAGTAACCCTTTTAATAAGTGATAGTGACTTTCAGCGATTGCTGTTGTTTCTCAGGTATTGCATTATGTTCTTCATAGTGAAGGTGTTAGGAGTGCAGAGTATTTGCTCCCTGCAAGTAACCCTTTTAATAAGTGATAGTGACTTTCACCGATTGCTGTTGTTTCTCAGGTATTGCATTATGTTCTTCATGTGAAGGTGTTAGGAGTGCAGAGTATTTGCTCCCTGCAAGTAACACTTTTAATAAGTGATAGTGACTTTCACCGATTGCTGTTGTTTCTCAGGTATTGCATTATGTTCTTCATAGTGAAGGTGTTAGGGGTGCAGAGTATTTGCTCCCTGCAAGTAACCCTTTTAATAAGTGATAGTGACTTTCACCGATTGCTGTTGTTTCTCAGGTATTGCATTATGTTCTTCATAGTGAAGGTGTTAGGAGTGCAGAGTATTTGCTCCCTGCAAGTAACACTTTTAATAAGTGATAGTGACTTTCACCGATTGCTGTTGTTTCTCAGGTATTGCATTATGTTCTTCATGTGAAGGTGTTAGGGATGCAGAGTATTTGCTCCCTGCAAGTAACCCTTTTAATAAGTGATAGTGACTTTCACCGATTGCTGTTGTTTCTCAGGTATTGCATTATGTTCTTCATGTGAAGGTGTTAGGAGTGCAGAGTATTTGCTCCCTGCAAGTAACCCTTTTAATAAGTGATAGTGACTTTCACCGATTGCTGTTGTTTCTCAGGTATTGCATTATGTTCTTCATGTGAAGGTGTTAGGAGTGCAGAGTATTTGCTCCCTGCAAGTAACCCTTTAATAAGTGATAGTGACTTTCACCGATTGCTGTTGTTTCTCAGGTATTGCATTATGTTCTTCATGTGAAGGTGTTAGGAGTGCAGAGTATTTGCTCCCTGCAAGTAACCCTTTTAATAAGTGATAGTGACTTTCACCGATTGCTGTTGTTTCTCAGGTATTGCATTATGTTCTTCATGTGAAGGTGTTAGGAGTGCAGAGTATTTGTTCCCTGCAAGTAACCCTTTTAATAAGTGATAGTGACTTTCACCGATTGCTGTTGTTTCTCAGGTATTGCATTATGTTCTTCATGTGAAGGTGTTAGGAGTGCAGAGTATTTGCTCCCTGCAAGTAACCCTTTTAATAAGTGATAGTGACTTTCACCGATTGCTGTTGTTTCTCAGGTATTGCATTATGTTCTTCATGTTATTTACTGCTGCAGTGCCTAATCTATATGGGTTATATCTTCAAGGGATATAACATCCAGAAACCTTTCAAAAGCTTCAGGGCACCTTCCACATGCCCAAACCATTATCATCTTGAGCTAAGCTGACAAAAAAGACAAGTTTGGGTACTGAGCCCTTCAGAGCTTTCCTGCTGTCAACTTCTCTGAGGCTTTCAAAGGAGTAACAGCCAGATTTCTCTACTCTCTGCTGGGCAGATAAGTTCCCTTTGGGGAAAAATACCTTCCAGTTTAAAAAATATTATTTGTTTGATAACACTTTTCTCTTCAGTCAAGTTATTCTAAAGTTAGGAGTTTTTGTTTTAATAGACTGTCATAAGACTGTATTGTTCTTTTAAATGGGAGCACTCTTTTTTTGTTGTCAGTTTAAAAGTTGTTCAATGTATTTCAAAAACATTTTTTTTCTGGGGAGAAATTGTGTTTATTTTACATTTTAGGGCTGGCAAAGTGTTTGAAAGTGCTTTTTACTGTGTTTTTCCTGTGGGGGAAGTGACTTCTAAAGACTTTAATTTTTTTACTAGCTTTTGCTGCTTGTTTTCCACAGGAAAGAGGCACCATTTTCAGCTTGACCATGGCACAAAGTGTCAGTACCATGATCGGTCTTTCTTCTAGCCATAAAAAGAAAAAAATAAGCAAACAGCCTTTGCTACCGTAACAGGCTAGCAATTTGCCTCAGCCACAAGTGGGTGACTGCTGTGACCATTAGTTGTACCTCAGACAATTCACCCCCCCCCCTGATCTCTAAGATTTAGTGTCTAAAGCAACTATGGGTCAGGGGTTAGCTACATCTTCTGTGGCTTCTGGGCCCCCCCAGTAGGCAAGGCAGAGCCACTCTTGTCAGTCCTGAGGGAGGGTTCCCTCGTCTTCCTCATTCAAGTTTCCTAGAAACTCTAGATTTAAAAGATGTTTATCATCACATCCCTATTCATCCAGATTTCAGGTGTTTCTTATGGTTCTGTGCATCAGGATCACATTATCAGTTCCTTGCCTTACCCTTTGGAATATCCACTGCACCAAATGTGTTCACTAAGGTCTAGCTCCAGTTATAGCTCTTTGCAGGCTACTAGGTGTCCATATGTTCCATATTTAGAGAATTCACTTATCTTTGCAGATTCTTTTTCAAAGTATCAAGAATCTTTGATTTGAAATTCCAGGAGAACATTCAAAAGTCTATTTGACTCTTATACAAAGGATTGTGTTCTTGAGTATCAGCCAGACACCTCAGTTCAAAGACTTTTCTTCCACAGGAAAAATAGATCTATATCTAGTCCTATTTCTAAGGTTTTCCACTCAGACTTTAACCACTGAGAGGGAATATCTCAGGATTTTAGGCCTCATGGCTTCTGTGATTCTCATAATACTCTCCATATGAGAATAATATAATGGTATCTGTAGTATCTTTGGTCCCAGCACCAATGTTGCATGTCTTTTTGCATCACAGTGCTGTTTTTTTTCAGAAGGGAAATCATTTAGTGGAAACAGCAAATATACTTAAACCCAAGTCTCCCCTCCTTGTTCCAAAGCAGTCAGTTTCCACAGATGCCTTGGAATTTGCATGGGAAGATGTTTCGGGGGGGGGGGGATAAAAGTGCAAGGTGTGCAGTATACCAAGGGCCAATGCAAGAACATAAATATACAAGAGACACTTGCACTGATCAAGGCATACAACTCTCTGGATAATCTGGTCCCTGGGACCTCTTCAATCTTTTACAAACAATACCACTATCATATGGCACATCAACATGCTAGGGGGGATACCAGGCCATACCCTCTTTGCAGACTAGCCATGTTAGCTTGGGATATAGCTTCACAACACAGTGTCATTCTACAGGCATCCTACATTCTGTCATAACAAAATTGTGTGGCAGATAAGTTGTAAAGAACATGGCAGACCCTCACAAATGGAAATTAGATCAGATGGTCTTCAAGAATGGGTCCATCTGTGGAGAGCTCCTTAAGCTGACCTATTTGCCTCCTCTCTGAACAATCTGAATCTGAAAGATTCTGTACCTGGACTCCTTGCACGACAGCCTGGAAGACAGATGGCTTTTCTTTTCATTGGACAGGAATGTTTATGTATGCTTTTCCACCCTTTCTACTGATATCCAGGGTACTTCTGAAGAATCAGAAGGAATTCCCCAAGAACATCGAGGCAACTCCCTTCTGGCCCAGGCAACAGTGGTTCTCCCTTCTTTTTTAAATGGACAGGAGCAATTACCACAAGCTTCCTCACAGACTGGATCTAGTCACACAAGATGAAGGTGTTTGATACACCCTGACCCCAATCAACTTCAACTGACAGCCTGGATGACAGGGCCTTACTTCCTATTAGGCACCTGTTTACTGAGGATGTCCAGCAGGTACTAATAAGGGCAAAAAAGCTGCTACTATTAAATCATATATCAGCAAATGGAAGAGGTTTTCTAATTGGTGTTTTACAATATTTGTGCCAATTACTAACCTATGACTTTTCTTATTCCTCCATCAAGGTTAATTTATTGGACATTTCAGCAAGTCAACCCACAAATCCTCCTCCTTCATTCTCATTCTCATATTGAAATATTTTATAAAGGGTTTTGCATAAGAGGCCACCTAGAAAACTGGTGACCCCTCCTTCGGATCTTAATTTTATGTTACAGAAACTAACACTTGGTCTATTTGAACCATCTAATCTACTGACTGACTTGAGGTTCTCAAAATGGAAAACAGTTTTACTGGTTGCTATGACGTCTGCAGGAAGGATATCTGAGTTGCAAGCTCCTATGGTGAGACAACCAGGGCATGGTTTCTTTGAGAGCTAATTCTTCTTCTATGCCTAAAGTGGTATCTGAGTTTACTTTAAGCCAAACTATCTAGTCTCCCCGTTTTATTTCTTGAAACTAAAAATGAGGTTAAACACTGCCTCAACTATGAAGAAGGGATAGTGGCTAATTCAGGGTTGAGCAAATGGCTTACATCCTTATAAGGATGTTTTTAGGTCTTTTAGTTGCTTTCTGATTTCAGCTCATCCTAATATAAATGAAAAAATCTCTGTTAAATGATCCATTCTAAGGAGGTCTCTTGGGTGAACTGTGTTATCATCTTTGTCCTAATAAGGACGTTTGTATTCTTATATTATATTACTTTTTTGTACTAGGTCACCTTAATAAGGGCATTAAAAACACCCATAAATTCTCTGTGCAGCTTACCATCTTTAAAAGGACATTTGGAGGATCAATGTTGTAAATTTGTTCTAATAAGGATATTTTTAGTCCTATAGCTGAGGTAGAAGCAAAAACTCTGGAAGCCTTGGTAAAATAAAATCTCTGGAAGCTTTGGTTCAACCTGAACTAAAAACGTCATCTTTAGGATGAACCATTCAACAGAGGTTCATAGGTTCATAAGCCTTAGGGCCTATACAAGCCTAGCCACAACAATTCCCTGCTATTTCTTCCCACACTATTTACTTACCTGGACCCCTGTCTAGCAGGGTGACTGATGTGATCCCTGGGGTGAATTTCCTTTCTCCCATCCAATCATCAAGGTTTCTTTTGAAGAGGGCCAAGGAGGCGCTCTACTTGACATGTATGGGCAGTCTATTCCAGAGTCTGGGAAGTCTCTGGGTCAGGAACCTATCCCTCCAGCATGTTTTTTTATTGTGATGACACGGTTTAGATCCATGGAGCATGTGGCTCTGAGGGACTGGAATTTCTTTAAGTGTAGCATGTCCAGTAGCTCTGGGTTTGACATGGCCTTGTATGTTAAGCAGAGATCGCCTCTGAGTAGACGATATGCAACAGAGTATAGCTGGAGTTTTTTAAGGCAGTCAGCATAGGGCATCTGCTTTAGGCCTGTGATTCTTTTAGTGAGGTATTTCTGTGGCCTTTCCAGTTGTTGCAGATGTCTTGAGAGGTACATTCCAAATGGGGCATTGTATTCTAGAATGGGTCTAATGAGGGATGAGTACAGTGGGACAATGACCTCCTTTTTTCTGGATGAAAAGCCCTTAGTGATGAGGTGTGCCACATAGAAGGATTTCCTGACTGTTGTGGCAATGTGGTTATTGAAGGTGAGACCACTGTCCACCTGTGTCCTTAAGTCTCTTATCACACTTTCAGTGTTTAGTGTACTGCCACCTATGTGGCAATTCACGGGTACATGTTTTTTCCCAAAGGGGATAACTATACATTTCTTGGCATTTAACTTGAGCCCATGGCTCTGGCACTAAGCATCTGTTTCTGTAAGGCCCTTTTGTAGAGTATCCACATCATTTGGGGATTCAATAATGGCTCCCAGTTTGCAGTCATCTGCGAACTTTGTTAGCCAGAGTCCCTTAGTGTTGGCCTGTACTTCAGAGAAGTAGATGCCAAACAAGAGCGATCCCAGGACAGAACCCTGAGGTACTCCACTTGTCACTTGTTTGGAGCTGGATTTGGAGTCAGCTACTTTTACAGTATGGGTTCTGTCAGTAAGCCAGTTGGCAACACATCGAGTGAAGTAGGGATTAATGCCCAGCTTAGTAAGTTTATCTATGATTCCAGAGTGGGGGATGGTGTCAAAGGCCTAGGCGAGGTCCAGATAGGCTGTGTGGACTGCCTTACCCTCATCCATGGCTCTGGAGACTGATTTGAAGAAGTCAATCAGGTTTAGGAGACAAGATCGGCCCTTCATGAACCCAAACTGGGTGGGTTCCAGTGTTTGAAGGTTGCCAATGTCTTTGTTTATAAGTCCCATGATAATATGTTCCATGGCCTTGCAGATGGCTCATCAGACTGATTGGGGCGGTAGTTCCCGGGATCCAAGGTGGATCCCCCCTTGTGGAGTGGGATAACTGTAGCTGTGTGCCACTCAGTGGGCATGAAGCCTGAGGTGAGGCTATGATTAAACATGACACTTAGCTGAGGTGCCAGTTCATTTTGTAGTTCATGTAGTACACAGCCCAGGATGTCATCTAGTCCCATGGATGCTATATTCTTAGCTTTGGAGAGTGCATTTTTTACCTGTGTGGCCATTATTACCAGAATTTGGCAGTCTTCCAGTATTCAGATGTGCTGTTTAGGGGGTGAGAGAGGGGTGAAGTTGGCACTTAATCGATCTGCCAGTATATTGGCAATATCCTTGGGATCAGTATATTTAATGCCATTCTGTTGTAGCTCAGAGCAGATCTGAGCATTGCCATTTAGATTCTTGACATAGTTATAGAATGCCTTGTGGTTGTCTTTGGAATCTTTGGCAATTTTATTTTTGTAACTAGGTTTGGAGGATTTTACGAGGGATCTCAGCTTCTTACTGAGGCTGGTAAGGGAATTTTTTGCATCGTGGGATTTTCCTCTTTTCTGCAACAGTTTCTTCCTTTTGTTGTAAAGTTTGTTTATGGCAGGGGACCACCAGATTGGCTTCCTTTTTTTGGAGGAGAGCATCTTGGTTCTATTTGGGATGGCACGATTCATGCATGAGTGGATGTGCTCGTACAGTGCCTTAGTGTAGGACTCAGCAGTCAAACTTTCAGTTCCTGTCTACATGGGTGTCATGAAGTTTGTCACTTCTGACTTGAGTAGCATGAAGTTGGCTTTGGAGAAGTTTTTTTATGGTGGTTTCCTTACTGGGGAGAGGGGGTGAGATGTGGATGTTAAAGGTGATTAGCTTATGGTCTGACCTGACCAACGAGGGGGTGACCATAGGAGTGGAGCATCAATTTCCCATGTTGGTAATTATCAGGTCTAGGATATTGGAGCCCCTGGTGGGACTATGGATTAGTTGATCCAGGGCGTTGGAATTTATGAATTCCAAGAACCTTTGGGCAAAGGTGTTGGTACACGAGCAGTTTTCCCAGTTAATGGCAGGATAGTTGAAATCACCCAGTATTAGGGTGTTTGGTTGTATCTTAGTATTTTCCAGTATGTTTAGAAAGGTGTAGTGAGAATCTTGGGGCATGGTGGGGGATCTGTAGCAAGCTACAATTTGGATTGCAGTCTTACCTAATGTTAGTTGCACCTGGAGAATTTCAGATGCATTGTGTTGGGCAACTAGCCTGGTGGTGTGAATATCCCTGGTGAATATGGACACTCCTCCACCTTTAGTGTTTCATTCCTGGTTTGGTGGTTGAAAAGTGTGGTAAGAATTGTAGCCTGGTATTGCAGGGGTGCTTTCTGGAGCCTTGAACCAGGTCTCAGTTACTGCACAGATATCAATGTTCTCCATTTTTAGAAGTGCCTCAAGAGTGTGCATTTTGAGGTTTAGACTTCTAGCATTGAGTAGCATTACCTTCATAATTTGCATGCTTGTACCTCTTACGGTGGTGGTTTTGTCCTTTGAACTTTGCCTAAAAAAGGCACTATAGGGGTGGCAAGAGTCTTAGACAGTAACCTGAATCCCAGGTTTTGTCATCTATTTTAAACATTCTTATTAGGATGAGCTGAAATCAGAAAGCAACTAAAAGATCTAAAACCATCCTTATAAAGATGGTAAGACACTTGTTCAACTCTAAATTAGTCACTATCCATTCTTCATAGCTGGGACATTGTTTTAACCTCAGTTGTCTTTACAGACCCAGCTACACAGCATTATGTGACCTGGGTTTGCCAATTCTGGTTGCACTGAGGTTCCTAGAAGCTTTTTTTGTTTGTTTTTATTTAAACCTAAAAATGAGGGAGAAAGGATATTCCATTCCTTGGATGTCCACAGACAACTCAAACAACTCAGGTAGTATGTTGACAGAACTAAATCTTTCAGATCTTCAGATTAATTGTTCATTTCTTGCAAAGGTAAAAAGAAGGGACTGCCTGTGTCATAGCAGACAATTTCCAAATGATTTTCTAAGGCTGTTACCTTTTTTATACTCACCACAACAAAACTATTTCAGGCAGGGTTAAGGCCCACTGTACCTGGGCCTTGGCTTCATCTATGGATTTTTGGAAAAGGTTGGATTCTGGAATATTTTAGAAGTAGCGACTTGGTCCTCTGGAAACAAATTTACAAAGCACTATAAGCTTGAATCCTTCTCTAGGTCTAGATTAGGCTTTCCTAAGATCATTCTTCAGGGGCTCCTGGACTCTTCTCCTTCCACCTCCCAAAATTTGTAAGTTATGGTAATCTGCTCTTATAGTTTAGGCTACTGCATCAGTGATCAATATGAGCTCTGAACAAGATTCCAATCTACATTAGTAGAGCTCCTCGCTAACCCTCTTCAAGAGAAACCTTGACGAGTGGATGAGAAACAGAAAGTTTACCCCGGGGATCACTTCAATGGCTCTGCTGGACAGAGACACAGGCAACAAATCTAAGGGGGCAGCGAAAGCCAACACATTTCGTCTAGGCTTATAAATGCCTTTGGGCAGATAGCCTAGTACCTACCTATGAACCTATGTAAGTAAACTTGCCATAACAGTAGACGTTTGAAGGATCACTACTACAGAAGCTCCTCCCTCCCTCCACCCCCCCCTTGTTTCTTTGTGTGTTGTTTTTTCCAGGGTGTGGACTTTTATTTTTTGTTGTTCCTAGCCTTGTCCTTTCACAATTCTTTTTCTAAGATGTTAAGAGATATGTAAGTGACCAATGGACTGCACTTAAGTAACCTTTAGAAAAATAAACACCAACGTAACCAAACCAATGCACAGACTCAGGAAATACGAAAAAAAGCAGCAGAGCACGACCCAGGAACACTGATTTAATGAGAAAAATGTTGTAAGCACAAAACACGCTTTCGGTGAGCCCAGTGTCTCACCTTCTTCAGACAAAATTACAAGCCAACTAGCTAACACTTTATATCATCAGCACTCAATCAATTTTAATTAAATTAGTACTCCTTATCTAATTAAATAAATCTAATTCTGAATGCAACAGTTTTTAAAAGGATAGCAGATTAGAACATAAAAAACTTATAAGCCTATTTTTAATGTTATTTTAAAATGTTTTAAAACTGTATTAAATCTATTTTAATCTATTTTAATCTATTTGAATCTATTTGATGCACACACACAATAAATATAAAAAATATATATAAATAATTTTAGCAAACAGTAAATAAAACTGATAAATTTAACAATTCAATTCATTTACATATACATATATATATATATGTGTGTGTGTGTGTGTGTACTTGCATCAAAAACAAACTAATATACACATATAAATATAGCAGTATATGTGTATAAAAATATAAATATTGTAAAAAATACACTTTAATTAATAACTGAGAAGTGTTTAAAAACATTATATGTTAATATCATAATAACAACATCATACTAAATTTAAAACCATCTAAAAGAAATAATTACATAATCCCAAAACAAACAACCTTCATCCTTTAGGTTAATAAACCTAATTCGTTTAAAACAAAGAACAAAACTTGTTGCCATGTTTTTATATATGGGGGTATATGCATCAATTTATACAAAAAGACAACATGCTGCACATTAAACTACTACCTTTTAGTGGATAATAATTTTAGAACACAGGCAATAGATACAAATTCATTTAAGCCTGGATGAGTATATGCACATGTACGTAACTGCCAAACTAATTCATTTATTTCCAAATGAATTTGCCAAGGGCCACCTTTGTTGTCCACCAGAATTCTACCCAAAACTGTAAACTTAAAGGAGTGTCCAGAATAGTTATGAATATGCCTTGCAAGAGCATTATTTAAATCTTGCCTAGCTATAGCATAAATGTGTTCATAAATGTGCTGTTTAAGCTTTCTTTCTGTTTTCCCTATGTAAAATGCAGTGCATTTTTGACATAAGGCTAAATAGACCACTCCAGAAGTATCACAACTATGTTTTCCTAATATTTTGTATTCTTCGTTCCTAATCCTGACTTTTGGGTCAGTGAGGATATGTTTACATTGGTTACAAGCCCCACACTTAATCATTCCTGAAAGCCGTTGACTTGAGGGTTGTGGTTTAAACTCTAACAAAGATTTTACATTCCACCCTCTTCTAAAAGTTAATTTAGGAACCTCACCTAACTTGTGGGACAAGTAACTATCCTCAGTAATCAAGGCCCAATATTTATTGAGCACCTTCCTAATTTCAAAGTGATCCACTGAGAAGGTACAAAGAAATCTCATTCCAGAACTAGACTGGTTGTTGTTGTCAGCCCCTGGTCTAGGTAAAATAGAGGGAGCAGTTTCCAGAATGTTAACATCAAAAGAAAGAATAGGTTTATAAAACCCTGATTTTCTTTTGTTTACCACTTCTGTTCTGAT
This sequence comes from Protopterus annectens, assembly GCF_019279795.1. Classification (NCBI taxonomy): domain Eukaryota; kingdom Metazoa; phylum Chordata; order Ceratodontiformes; family Protopteridae; genus Protopterus; species Protopterus annectens. The sequence goes on along the minus strand of NC_056747.1, from coordinate 1,011,978,693 downwards.
ATCAACAAGCAAAGATGCCGGATAACCTCTATTTGCAAACATTTCGCTCAGATGTTCACATTCTAGCAAAAGTCATCCAACTCAGAAATCATTCTGGCTGCTCTTACCATCTGGCCTTTAACTACTGCCTTCTTCTGGTAACTAGGGTGAGAACTCGTAAAATGCAGAAATGCATTAGAGTAGGTGGGCTTTCGATAAATAAGGCTCTTGTATCTTAAATTGATCTCATCCTTAATAATCAAAATATCTAAATAATTAATCTTGGATTTCTGCAAATTATAAGTGAACTCCAAAAGGATGTCGTACTTGTGATAGTGTCTAAAATTTAGGCACCTCAGAGGGGACCCTTTCCAAATAAGAAACATGTCATCCTGGTACCTTGTGTACCAGGTGACATTGTTCCTAAAACCAGCGTCAGTGAACAGAAAGTTCCTCTCCCAGTATGCCAGCACTCCATTGGCGAAACTCCCTCCACAGGGCGACCCCATGGCCACTCCTGATTTTTGAAGATAAATTTTGTTGTCAAAAGACATAAAGTTGTTATTTAAGACTATTTCTAATAGTGTCTCAACTAAATATGTCGTGTTATCATCTATTTTTTTATCTAAAAGGAATTCACGTATCCATTGAATGCCCAATTCTTGTGGTATGACAGTGTACAAATCCTTAATGTCAACAGTCAAAAACCAGGAATTAACATCAAAGGGAATCTTTCTGATTTCTTGGAAAACTCCAAGAATCTTTACAAATCTGAGATTCTTGTTTGATTAAAGGTCTTAAAATACTGTCAACATATTTAGCACATGCAACAGTAATAGAACCACGCCCATCCACAATAGGACGGAAAGGGGTTGTACTAAACTTTATGCGTTTTTGGAATGCCAAACAAGACCGGTAGCCTAGGGGCTAAGACATTTAAGTATTGATACAGGTCAGTATCTATAACTCTTTCCAAAAATAAATCCTCAATCATACCTCTAATTTTCCCATAAGCAGTGTTAACTTCATTAATACTCACAGTTTGGTAGCTAACAGTATTTAGTAGTGTAACCATTTTCTGAACATACACAACATTATCCATACAAACAAACCACCCCTTTATCCGGCTTCATTACTCTTATGTTACAATTTTTTAACAACACTAAAAACTCTCTTTCATCTCTAGTAATATTATAGTGCCGCTTATAGGAAGGTTTGTTCACCTTAAGAGCCCGTAAATCATATTCACACATCTTTTCAAACAGACGTAGTGTGTCATGTAGTGGGGGGTTAAAAGTGCTAGGAACTCTCAGGGTACCAGATGGAAGTATTCCATCCCCCAACAGTACTTTCAAATTGAGTTTTCTTACGAATAACTTTAGATCAATAATGGTTTTCACTAAGTCAAATGGCATATCAGGCACAAATGATAACCCTCTAGCAAAAAACTCAACAAGATTAGAGTCAATGACAAAAGAAGTGTAATTATAAATTTTAAAGTCCCCTTTAGAGTCAGTCAGTGTCACTAGCTCAGGGAAATAGTCTGTCATCTCCTGCGTTGGGCTCTGCGGTTCCTGAAATTGCCCTGATTGTTCCTCGCCTGTCCATTGACTTGTCTGTTTTTTTTGTTGTTCCTGGGAAAACCCTGCTGGTTATTAGAATTATCACAATTGTTGACAGTGCCTTCCTCAAATGAATTGCTGTTACTATTGTCAATCCTGTTAGCATTAATGTTAACAGATTTACTGGTGTTGCTCATAAGCCTTTCGCTACGACGAAGAGGCATCTCTTCAATGTCATTAGGTTCTCCTGCTAACTTCTGTTGTACGCCAGTTGCATTAAGCATTTCAGCTTGATTATATCCATCCAAGCCCATATTTTGCAGCTTGTTAGACAATAATGGGGGTCGAAGATAAGCTTTGTGTAACCGGTATTCATTAATGTCTCTGTTGATCTTTTTCATTTTATTATTAGTGAGCTTACTAATAGTAGCCTCAATACTACTAAAAATACGCAAGTACTCATATTTGTATCTAATAAATTCTGAATCAGCCTTAATATTTTCTTCGAGATTTGCAAGTTCAGTTTTAAAACAATCAACCTCCTTCTGATATTGTGTAACCATCAAATTCATGTACTCAAAACCTTGCTGGTCAAACAATGCCAACAAGGCTTTGTGGAATTGAGAACCTTCCACTAGTCCAACAGGAAAGCGCCATTGCCGCAAACCTTTCGGAACCAGTTTCTTGACCAAGCATTCTTTTAAATAAGAAATTTCAAGCTGCAGTTTCCTGCACTTGAACAGTTTAGAGTCAAAAACAGTGATAAGATAAGATAAATCACTTACATTCTGTTGACTGCTTTCAGACACTTCTTCGCTAGTCTCGTCACTAAAAAAATCAATGTGACTGAGAAATCTGTTAATTGAAGGGCTTCCTGTAAAATTAGAAGCAGGATTGGTGCTTCCTTCCTGCTCCCCGTTTGTTGTACTATTCCTGTTAGCCTGTCCAGGCGGAATATCCGAAGAAGCAGGACTGCGTGCAAAAACAGACCCTGTAGTAAGCAAAGCACCAGAAGTGCTAGTTGGAGTCATCCTCGGTGCCTCAGAATTATTAGGCAAACATGAAGAAACAGAACGAGCGCTTAACGCTGGCAGTAATGAAGAACCAGCGCTTTGCACTCCAGATACGCCAGTAGCTTGCAAAGCTTCCACCTTTTGTGTAAGCTTGTCAACACGATCCATGACAAGCTGCAAAAGGAGAGTCAAGTTGCCTTCAGCATTCGCTTCATTAGCAAAGCTCTCCTGTGTGGGTAAATTACCAGCATCACCATCCCTCTGAGAAAATAAAGATCCTTGAGTAGAAGTGCCCGAACTGCTCATGGTAATCACAAACTTAAACACCAATGTAACCAAACCAATGCACAGACTCAGGAAATACAAAAAAAGCAGCAGAGCACGACCCAGGAACACTGATTTAATAAGAAAAATGTTGTAAGCACAAACACGCTTTCGGTGAGCCCAGTGTCTCACCTTCTTCAGACAAAATTACAAGCCAACTAGCTAACACTTTATATCATCAGTACTCAATCAATTTTAATTAAATTAGTACTCCTTATCTAATTAAATAAATCTAATTCTGAATGCAACCGTTTTTAAAAGGATAGCAGATTAGAACATAAAAAACTTATAAGCCTATTTTTAATGTTATTTTAAAATGTTTTAAAACTGTATTAAATCTATTTTAATCTATTTTAATCTATTTCAATCTATTTGATGCACACACACAATAAATATAAAAAATATATATAAATAATTTTAGCAAACAGTAAATAAAACTGATAAATTTAACAATTCAATTCATTTACATATACATATATATATATATGTGTGTGTGTGTGTGTGTGTGTGTGTACTTGCATCAAAAACAAACTAATATACACATATAAAAATAGCAGTATATGTGTATAAAAATATAAATATTGTAAAAAATACACTTTAATTAATAACTGAGAAGTGTTTAAAAACATTATATGTTAATATCATAATAACAACATCATACTAAATTTAAAACCAGTTTACAGTTTTGGGTAGAATTCTGGTGGACAACAAAGGTGGCCCTTGGCAAATTCATTTGGAAATAAATGAATTAGTTTGGCAGTTACGTACATGTGCATATACTCATCCAGGCTTAAATGAATTTGTATCTATTGCCTGTGTTCTAAAATTATTATCCACTAAAAGGTAATAGTTTAATTTGCAGCATGTTGGCTTTTTGTACAAATTGATGCATATACCCCCATATATAAAAACATGGCAACAAGTTTTGTTCTTTGTTTTAAACGAATTAGGTTTATTAACCTAAAGGATGAAGGTTGTTTGTTTTGGGATTATGTAATTATTTCTTTTAGATGGTTTTAAATTTAGTATGATGTTGTTATTATGATATTAACATATAATGTTTTAAACACTTCTCAGTTATTAATTAAAGTGTATTTTTTACAATATTTATATTTTTATACACATATACTGCTATATTTATATGTGTATATTAGTTTGTTTTTGATGCAAGTACACACACACACACACACACACATATATATATATATATATGTATATGTAAATGAATTGAATTGTTAAATTTATCAGTTTTATTTACTGTTTGCTAAAATTATTTATATATATTTTTTATATTTATTGTGTGTGTGCATCAAATAGATTCAAATAGATTAAAATAGATTAAAATAGATTTAATACAGTTTTAAAACATTTTAAAATAACATTAAAAATAGGCTTATAGCTTATAAGTTTTTTATGTTCTAATCTGCTATCCTTTTAAAAACTGTTGCATTCAGAATTAGATTTATTTAATTAGATAAGGAGTACTAATTTAATTAAAATTGATTGAGTACTGATGATATAAAGTGTTAGCTAGTTGGCTTGTAATTTTGTCTGAAGAAGGTGAGACACTGGGCTCACCAGCGGTTTTGTGCTTACAACATTTTTCTCATTAAATCAGTGTTCCTGGGTCGTGCTCTGCTGCTTTTTTTCGTATTTCCTGAACCTTTAGAAAAATATTTGATTGGTTACCAATTTGCTCACAGTGTTTAAGGCTACTACTCTTCAAAAAACCTATACAGGTCAAAGGTTTAACCAGTCAACATGTTGTTCACCATATTAATATTATACTGGACAGCATCAGACCCCATTCTGTTCTTTAAAACATAATGTCACACACTGTTATTGTTTATTCTTGATATTTAAAACAATTAAAATGCAAATCTCTAAAGACTATGCAGGAAGAACATGTATTGTATAAAGGTCATTAAGTGTTTACATCTATATTATCAATAACTTATTTAGTTCTGCTATAGTGAGAACTGTTCTGAAGTACCATACTCACTCCCAGGGATTCAAAAAACATTAAAATTTGGCAGTTTCTTGTTTATCTTGCATATATCAAAAATACTATTAATTACTTTTTTGACTTGCATGCATGTGCACGTAGAACTGTGTTTTTCAGAGAGGTGGCACTCAAACTCAGATCAGCCATTGCGATCCAGTGTCCAAAGACTCCTGTCTGTCTACAAACTTATCAAATCTACCTGGCATCGTCTGTACTCGTACAAGGTTGCTAAGGACTGGAACTCCTTATCTGTATCCATCAGGTCAATACTCTCCCTCCCATAGTTCAAAACCACACTGAAAGACTTCATGGCTAAAATCTGTGTCTGTTCTTGCTCAAAAACAGTATAAACTATACCTCTAAATGTGAACAAGGTACCTTTTCATTCCTTATACCTTCTTACTCTCCCTTCTTCACTTACTTCTTTACATCTCTTTCCTGACTTTCTCTCTAAATATACCAAAAGCCTGTTTTTGCCTCACTTCATATTGCAATTCCTGTTTGTATTACACTAATTTACATTTAATTTCACTATAAACTGTCTAAAATTTCTCTAAATATTAAAGGATTGTCATATAATTTGTATTGATTCTTAACCAATGCTTTTATATTATGTTTAATGTGTTATAATTATTTAAACTGCAGAGGTTTGTTTTATTTTTGAAGATTAATGTTTTTTAACAATTTGGAGCTTTTCTCCTCGAGCCTCTGCTGAAAATGGTCTTCTACCCAGTTGGACTTTCCTGGTAATCAAATGTCAAGAAATAAATATCTGTAAACACTGGCACTCTGCCAAACTCTGCTCTAAACTTATATTTCTCCAGTAGCAGCTTTTTTTTGAAGGCTGAGCTGGGGTCTACTTTATTCCCGTGAAAGCTGAATTGCTCGAATACAATTCACATGGCACATAATGAGCGAAACGTGAGTACATCAAACGCACTAAACCGCGAAAGTGGAAATATCGAATTTGCATAGTTGGCACATCTGCGGAAATAGCTCCTTAAGGTAAGTGCGCGATAGTTACGGATCATAGAGTTAGGGTGCGGGTTAAGGTAAGTGCATAGATAGGTAATGTATGTAAGGTTTAGTGTAGGGTTTTGTTAAGTGCATGTGTGTGGAATATAGCAATAACCCACGCCTGGGTGTGGGTAATGCTAAATTTACCCATGGTTGGCGTGGTTTGGTCCCGAGGCGGCCCGAGGACCAATCAAAGCCAACCGTGGGTAATTTAGCATTACCCACACCAGAAGTGGTTATTGCTATTATATGACATTATTTAAGAAAAGAAACTTTTACTTTTCTTAAATAATGGCATAGTATAATGCCTGTTTACTGCCCTTCCGCAGATGTCTGGCATCCGGCAGTTCTGATGTACTGCGGCGCCTGCGCAGTACATCAGAGTTGTATAAAAGCACGAGAAAGCAAGATCTCCGTTGCTTTTAGTGTTCGCTATGTTAAATGAGTTTAACATGGCGAGACAGTTTTAAAATAAGCAACGGAGATGTCCATTGCTTATTTTAAAACTTTCGCTATGTTAAACTCATTTAACATAGCTACTAAAAAGCAACGGAGATCTTGCTTTCTCCGTTGCTTTTTAAACACTGTCTGCTATGTTAAATGGGCTTAACATAGCGAGACAGCTTTAAAATAAGCAACAGAGATCTCCGTTGCTTATTTTAAAGCTGTCTCGCTATGTTAAACCCATTTAACATAGCGAGACATTAAACGAGTTATACTAATGGAAAAAAGTCCGGGCAACCGGACCTTTTTCCATTAGTATAACTCGATTTACAACGGGCACGCTGGCCAATCAGCGTGCACGTTTTGGGGGATTCATGGTATAATATTTATTATAGTATAGCTCAGTAGGGTAAGTGTGCGGTAGTTAAGGACCTTAGGGTTAGGGAGGGGTTAAGGATAGTGCATAGATAGTTGTGTATGTAGGGTTTAGTGTAGGGTTAGAAGTAAGGTTTTGGTACTTTACTTTAGGGTTAGAAGTAGGGTTTTGGTAAGTGTGTGTATGTTTTCTTTTTTACTGTGTTTTGGGAGGTAGTATGTTGTGGGCAGTGGGGTTGTCCAACTATTAGAGATCGAGATTTTTAATTTTGTGGTTTAGTGCATTTGACGTATTCGCATTTCGTTCATTATAACTTGTGCAGAGTTGTATTCGAGCAATTCGGCTTTCGCGGGAATAAAGTAGATCCGCTGAGCTGTGCTGACTGATGTGCAGCAGACTGAATGGCAGTTCACTTACTGAGTACCAATGACAACAGCAACTGCTGTTCTAACATGAAGTGTAACAGAGGTAAAGATATAAATACATACATAACTGCATTTGTACATATCTGCATACATTCGTAAGCCAGCCACCCCACCTACCCGCTGCATTCGACAACCACGTCCAATTCCCCTATGTCGTACATTACATTGTCAACCCACTAGAAATTAAAGATAGCTACATGTTACATACTAAGTCCAAGTGTTCGTCTTTGCTGTAAATAGAGAAAACAGTCCATTGTCATCTGTCTGACCTTCCTTCTGCAGAGCCACTGCACAATAACTCTGACTCCAGGGATTCAGCATGAATCCCATACCACAGGGGCTAAGAGCCGTGGACAAAAGGTACTGTCACCACGACCATGAA